>NW_026706918.1:600000-835485 GCF_024137745.1 Phymastichus coffea
TCTCGACCACGATGTACCGCTCCCAAAATGACATTTGCATCCGGACGCCTTAAATCAGGCGGGTTCCTGCGGTCCAACGCAGCCGCGTACAAATACGCGGCTTCGTTAGCATTGCGCCCGGCCTCGCCGTAAAAAATAATCATCTCCGTATACTCGGCTCCCGTATACGGTGCACCACGACCGACAGGCCTTCCTCGGCCACCCGCACGACCTCCAGCTCGACCTCCACCTCTACCGCCACGACCCCCGCGATCACCCATAATTAATACCGGAATGTAGTTTAGAAATTGCCACTTTTATTCGCACCGAACGCAACTTAAACAAAATTGGTTGCACATTATGATGAAACTTATTGTAAAGGATAGCGCCACCACATGTTTGTAAAAAAAGAACTTTGACAACAAAAACGCATCAAATTTTTCAATAAACATGTTCTAATATTTAATTTTAAATACAAAAATTTTCGTCAAATTCAAGATTTTAATTTATGAAGTTTATGTTTTTTCTGTACTTTGAATTTTTAAAAATAAAAAATTGTTGAATAATTGATTCAAAATATTTTTCATAAACAACAGCGAATGATAAAGAAAAAATGTTTTATTCCGATAGAAATGGCAAAAAATTTCCGAAATCGACATCGAAGTCGCGTACTTTCGTACGCTTGTCCGCGCGTATTTCCCTTCTCCTCTGTAGCTAATGTAAGAGGCTTTTCGGAGTATCGGCAAAAGTTTCACGGATAGTAATGTCACCGTCAGTAATACCGAATGGTGAGCGAGATACAATTAATCTCACTCAAATAAGCAATAATTGAAAATAAAAAGTCTCAGTTTTAAATTTTTACTTAAATGTTCTTTATTTGTATTTCTAGTAATAACAAAAAGAATCATTTTGATTTGATTAGAAAAATTACTGTTAATTTATATGATTGTTATAAAGTTATTAACAAAAATAAATGATAAAACTTTCCCTCTCTCCTCTCTCGTTAATGTCAGAGGCTTTTCTGAGCGCCGACAAAACCTCTCTCCTCTATGATCATTCGAATGAAATAGATTTCATTCGAATAACAGTGGCAAAACATTGCCCAAAACGCCATTGAAGATGGATACACACGAGGACGCGGCTGCGCGGCTTTCTTCCTCTTCTCTCCGGTTAATGTCAGAGGCTTTTCCGAGCGCTGGGAAAATTTTACAGCCTCTCTCCTCTATGATCATTCGAATGAAATAGATTTCATTCGAATAAAAGTGGCAAAACATTGCCAAAAACGCGATTGAAGGTGGATACTCACGAGTGTGCGCCTGCACGGCTTTCTCCCTCTCTTCTCCGGTTAATGTTAGAGGCTTTTCCGAGCGTCAGAAAAAGATTCGTGAACACATCTTATCATGACCTTTCGAATGAAAAAGGTTTAATTCGAATTAAAGTGGCAAAATATTGCTAAGATCGACATCGAAGTCGCGTACTTTCGTACGGTTATTACGTAAAATTATTATAAAATTACGTAAAATTACTTTAAATGTACATGTTTGTTATAAAGTTATAAAAAAAATAAATTATAAAACATTGTTAGACCGTTTATTCTAAGAAAATGACGTCTTTACAAGGCGGTTCTTTCTTCGATGCGCTGCTAAGCAATCAATGATATTTTGCAATGTTAGTTACCGCGTCGTCTCGATCACCGCTTCGGTTGCTACGGCCAAGTGGAGGGGAAAACAGCAAAAGAGGAGAAATTTGGTAGTCGACCGAAACGGCGCTCTGATGGGTCGAAATTATTAATTTTTAAAATTAATTTTCTCGGAAAGTATTGATGATAAAAATTTTTTGAAAACGGCAATCGATTCAGAAAATTTTGTTCTACAGCCCATTTTCGAGAACTATAATCCTTCTGAATCACCTTGTACAAACATACATAACATTGTATATGAATTGATTTAAAATTTGTTTTAACCAACTAATTTTTGTATAGATTTGGTGTTGCTTGAATATCAACACTGGTCGACAAAATATAAAAAAAGTAATGACCTACAGGTGTGACATAATGTACTTGAAGTATTTTGACGTGCTGAATTCAAATCCGACCTCAGAATTGAGCCAGCTTCTAAGCATTCGGAGATATCCGAACTTTAAAGTGCAAAAAAACACGATTTTTGACCATCTTTGAGGGTCTATATCTTGGCGGAAAATTATTCTACAACAAATATAAAACCACCTGAAAAAACTACTTTCTAGCTTTGACAAGATCTGCTTATTTTTATAATCCGGAACTGTTTTAGAAGAGAGACCGTTAATTGGAGTTTAGAAAATTTGAGATTGGATAATGATACAATAAGAAAAAGTATATAAAGAGTATATATTTATTGTACATTACACATTTATCGTCTGTGAAAGGCCAGTCATTGAAAATCATATTTAACCTTTTCAAATTCGAGATGGTTGACACCGATAACCTAAAATTAAGTAACTACCTTACCGTCCAGTAGTATTATTCCATCGTTGTATTGACCAGTATTGAATAGTATCGGTAAGTACATAAAGTTCAATCCTGTTGAGCTGAAACTGTCTATGTTAGAGATCGCGTTTGAGCGGTGGACTAAGTTTAAGTGATTAGAAGGATAAAGAATTTAATTCTCGAAAAAAATTTTCATGCATGTTCAATAACAATTTTAACTATTGATTCTTATTTCATTACCGTAGTTTTATCACTTAAAAATATTCAAAATAGTATGTAAGATTTGTTATATTTCTCAAACACATTAAAAATAGTGTGTAAGATTGTTTTATATATACAAATATATATATATATACAGATAAGTCGGTAAAAATTTCTAGAACATCGTGCAAAGAGAAAAAATTCTATTTTTGTTATATTTGCGTAAAATTTGAAATACTTCGTTGCTGCAACAAAATTAATAATAACATAAAAACTCAATTTAACGATTATTATAATACACCTATGAAAATCGTGGATTCCTAACATTATACGTGAGAATTGCCGTCGTATTTTGAAAACATGGGATAGCATTAAAAAAATTATTGTTATCCATCCAACAGTTTCTTGTTATCAAAATAATCTTGTTTCTTTGTAACGATATAGAGAGTCTTATTGGCTTGTACAGCATAAAAGATAATTACAAACCAGAAAATTGGTGAGTTTTTATAGACTTCTCAGTAACAAGTTTCGACAGTACTTCTACATAACGGATATGAATATACATCGGTCTGTATAGGCCACTTCACTATATTAAAAGAATCCTACGAAAGTTTCTATTTCTTCCTTGATAAATTAGATTACAAAATCCACAATTGGTTAATCTGTGGGGGCTTTAAAATGATAAATATCTTGATAGGCTTTCAATTTGGCAATACGAAAAATCCATGTTTTCTCGCGGGATGGTCTATGTTTTCCATGTTTTCTATGGGATAGTCGTACTCGACAGCAATATTGGCAACGAAAAGAATGACTAAAGAGGGAAGGAATGATCGTTGGTAAGAATAACGTTATTCATGATAGCCTTGTCAGCACTAATCAGATTTTATTATCTTTTCTGTATATTAAGCTAGGCTTGATGAAGCAATTCACGAAAGAATTGAAATAAGAAAGCGAAGCATTAAACAAATCAAATGCAAAAACTCCTACTTCGATATTTGATATAGTTGCTGAAAATCATTATTAAAAAAATCTGCCAAACTATTGAATTAGTTATTTAAAAAAAAATTTAATCATTTTTCGAGTTTTTGTAGTACTTTCAATTCAAGATCTTAAGTACAAACAAGCAAGCCCTTAAATTCAATTGAAATTTTATCTAGCTGACTAACAAGATTTGCATCAAATTATGCTAATATAGTTCAATTTTGATTAATCAAAAACTGGATTTGATATCGATCTGCATAGCAACTCATGAAAATCCTTCTATCTAGTCAAATTATTAATTAAAAAAGTTGATTTTCAGTATACTAATTGATTGGTTTTCTTTGGAAGTAGGCAAAAAAACTATAATGAAGAAGTAAGCCAAATATTCAATGACAAGTTTTCTCACGTAGCGGACTAACCAAATTCGTATTAAATTATACTAGCCTAGATCGATTTTGATGATTTAAGAGCTATATTTTATATTAGATTACGTATCAACTCATGAGAATCCTCAGATCCAGTTCAAATTACACAGGCCGACAAAAAATTTTACCAAGAACCCGAGTATAGTTTTCCGAAGGTTTTTTGCGCGCTGAATCCGAATCCGAGGTCAGAATTACTCTGGTGGCTCCGGTTTTCGAGATATCCTAACCTTAAAGTGCAAAAAACGCGATTTTTGCCTATATTTGAGGTTATGTAGCAAAGAAAAGAAATTTTTTTTCAAAAAACTGTATACATCAAATTAAAGTATGAGTTTTCTTCTTTCAAATGCCGTTGAGTATGCTCGGATATCTTTTTTTTTCACGAAGTTACACAAATTTGAAAATTTCAAATTTTATGAATTTAAAAAGCACCACACCATTCAGCCCAAGCTATCTAACAAGTAACCATATTAAAGAGCCACTCACCAATTTAAACCAAACTTGGAAATATGACAAAACACTAAAAAAGATGGCAGATTCAAGATGGTGGATGAAAATCATAGAATTAGCATATTTTTGGTTGGAAATTAGTACTCGGGGGTTTTCGAGGTCGCTGAGTTCGAATATACTACCAAAATTTCGTTTTTTCAAATCCAAGATGGCGAACGCCAGATAGCGAATTCAAAATGGTGGAGGATATTTTTTTGAAATCAATATTTCGCTCGAAAAATAGTAACTTGAAGGGTTTCCAAAACCCCCGAGAATGAGTTTTTTTTACCGAAAAGCAGTTGATTAATCTTGCTTTACCCAGGGTCATGTGGGTGTGCCTGCTTAGGAGTTGGTAGGGGTGGTTTTAAAGGGTTCAGCAGGTATTTGGGGATGAGGCTTATCTAGGTCAAGATTAGTACGCATACCTGTGATTGGAAAATGAGTTTTTTTTATCGAAAAGCAGTTAATTAAACTTGCTCTACCCAGGGTTATATGGGTGAGCCTGTTTAGGGGTTGGCAGGGGTGGTTTCTACCCGTAAGAGAGCATTTTGTAAATAGAAGCACGATGCTCACAATATTTTTTAGTGTTTTGTCATATTTCCAAGTTTGGTTTAAATTGGTGAGTGGCTCTTTAATATGTTTACTTGTTAGATAGCTTGGGCTGAATGGTGTGGTGCTTTTTAAATTCATAAAATTTGAAATTTTCAAATTTGTGTAACTTCGTGAAAAAAAAAGATACCTAGCCGAGCATACTCAACGGCATTTGAAAGAAGAAAACTCATACTTTAATTTGATGTATACAGTTTTTTGAAAAAAAATTTCTTTTCTTTTCTACATAACCTCAAATATAGGCAAAAATCGCGTTTTTTGCACTTTAAGGTTAGGATATCTCGAAAACCGGAGCCACCAGAGTAATTCTGACCTCGGATTCGGATTCAGCGCGCAAAAAACCTTCGGAAAACTATACTCGGGTTCTTGGTAAAATATTTTTGTCAAATTCTGTCGGCCTGTGTTATTAATTAAAACCTTGAATTTCAACGAGTATGTTAAAAATTGCCTTTTTTAATCAACAATTTACACTGTATTGAAGGAGTTTCATAAGTTGCTACGCAAATAGCTATCAAATTCAGTTTTAGAACCATTAAAATCGGATGATGGAACTTATGTACGACAATCTCTTATTCGAGATAAAGAACCACGTCAGGTGAAGCGGCAAGGTTTCGGTAAGAGATTTATGCAAGTCGGCCTCAGTAATAAAGAACGATTAGCTCACGACTGCCAAAAAAGAACCTTCCTTAATTATAAGGTTGCTCTATTTCCTAATTTGGCCTACCGGTCTCCCTTTAGCGCATAGTGTGGATTTTCAGCCGTTTTTTCTCAAAATTCCTTCCATAGGCTAATTTTTGCTCAAGTTGGGTAATTTTGTTTAAATGCTCATTATACTTTGTTCTTTGAGAAAATGGCGCTACAAATCCAAAATAATTCACCTCCCGATATCAGCCGCTAATGATATCACGCTATTTTGAGAAAATCGTTTTTTAAAATCAAGTAACCACCTGAAATCCAACTAAATAACCTGATAACCAATAGACTGGATATTTGGAAAACTAGATAAAATGTAAAGATAACATAATAAACTGATAATCGAATAACTAGATAACCTATACATTATATATATACCCATATACGAGGATCGTTTGAAAAGTCCGTGCAAAAATAAAAACTGCTTGATTTTTTTTAATAAATCTTTTTTATTTTTCAACGTAGTCTTCTTTTAGGCTTATACACTTCATCCAACGCTGCTCTAGTTTGTTAATCCCTTCCAAATAATAGGATTTGTCCAAGTCTGTAAAATAGGCATTCGTTTCTGCAATCACCTTCTCGTTTGAATAATTTTCCCCGCCAGCCATTTTTTCATATTGGGGAACAAATAGTAGTCCGACGGAGCCAAGTCTGGAGAATAGGGGGGATGTGAAACGAGTTGGAACCCTATCTCCATCAGTTTTGCGGCCATAACTGCTGAGGCGTGAGCTGGCGCATTGTCGTGGTGGAAGAGGACTTTTTTGTAGGCCAATCGTGGACGTTTCTCTAGCAACTCGGCTTTCAAACGATCCAATAACGATGAATAATATTCGCCTGTAATTGTTTTACCCGTTTCCAGATAGTCGATGAAGATTATTCCTTGCGAATCCCAAAAGACAGTCGCCATAACCTTCCCGGCCGAAGGAATTGTCTTCGCCTTTTTTGGAGCAGATTTCCCCTTGGTAACCCATTGTTTAGACTGTTCTTTGGTCTCAGGAGTGTAGTGATGTATCCATGTTTCATCTACAGTGATGAAATGACTCTTAAAATCTTGCGGATTTTGCTGGAACAGCTGCAAACCATTCTTGCAATACTTCACACGATCTCGTTTTTGGTCAATCGTGAGCAATCGCGGCACCCATCTAGCTGATAGCTTTTTCATGTCCAAATGTTGGTGCAAAATATTATGTACCCGTTTGCTCGAGATGCCTACAGTACTAGCAATCTCACGCACCTTCACTCTTCTGTCAGCCATCACCATATCATGGATTTTATCAATGATTTCTGAAGTGGTAACCTCAACACAGGGCGTCCAGAACGTTCAGCGTCTTTTGTGCTCATATGGCCACTCCAAAAATTTTGAAACCACTTATAAACCATTCTAATCGAAGATGCACAATCACCATAATGTTTATTAAGCTTCTGTTTAATCTCCTGAGGCGTTTTGCTTTTGAAAAAGTAATGTTTAATCAATACACGAAATTCTTTTTCGTCCATTTTTTTACAACCACTCGATTTCTTTGATTGAAACGAATATAAAACGCAAAGTAATTGGCCGATCTGGCTGATACTTGGTGTGTGCTCTTCCAAGATATGCCACTAACTGAAAATAACCTTGATACGCACTAGTAGCGCTATCTCTCTGACTTGGCACGGACTTTTCAAACGACCCTCGTATAGCACGTTATCGTTAGTGGCTGTTTTCGGGAGGTAAAATATTTTGGTTTTGTAGCATCATTATCTCAAAGTATAAATAATGAGTATTTAAAAAAAATTACCTAATTTGAGTGAAAATCGGTCTGCGAAAGGAATTTTGACACAAAAACGACTGAAAATTCCCACTGTGCAGCGGAGTCAAAAATAAGGCAAAAAGTCGAGTTTCGATCATAAGCTTGGGGGTTGAGCATGTAGGCATCCTCCGGTAATACCGCATATAGTGATTATTACAGATCAGCCGACTGACTCCGGGTTAGTAGAGTAGCTCGAGGGCCTCTTCCGGGTTATTATCAAGAAGCGATAGCCTTTTCGATTTAGTCCTCTTGCCGACAAGGAGGGTAAACCGGTAAATAAAAGTCAAAATAAGGCAACGCCAACTCATGATCAGCGTCAAAAGATCGATTTTTTGAAATCTCTCTAATGGGCGAAGTGTCTTAGGCTAGGCTTCAGCCTCCAGTACTGATTCAATTACAAAGTCATCAATGAGTCGGAAAACGTGCAAAAGAGCGGTTAGTCGGGATTCCGACTCCTGATCATCGAAGCAAAGTATGACAGAGATAAGAGGTTGCGAGTTCCCGAAGATAGGAGCTACCAAAGCGTCTAGCCGATCCAAAAGAGAAAATCGGGGTTATGATCTCAAAGATGAAACCAAGTGATGGTTATCTATCTAAATAGGATACTTTCGAATTAAGGTACTATATGATTTGGAAGCATTCAGTACGACGATAAGTAACCTAGGTGTGCTGATTGCGGCCGAGCTCGGATACCGTATGCAGGTCGTCAAAGCCGGGTCTTGCCGGTTACCTGACCGATCAGGAATCATTAACGTCAGTAATGTCACTTTGTCTATCATCCTCGGTGGAGTTACCTGAGATATCCACATGGCTATAATTTCACAGCTCGCGGAATAGTGCTGTGTGAGGGTAAAATTCCTTAATGCATTCAAAGCTGTAGTCAACCATGAAAGGGCCGAGTTCATTATCGAGGAAGGAAAGATAATCATCCTCATGGAGATGTCCGATGCCACCCCAGATTAACGGAGACAACTCCAAGAGTTGCTAAGCTAACTGGTACTAGAGCTGGGAAAACTGCTCAAGAGCGTATAGAGTTGGAAGACGACATTAACGTGGGCGATACCTGACCTATAAAACAACAGTTTTATCCATTTTCTCCGAGGTTAGAATACGAAATGTATAGGATCTTGAGAGGATTACTCACTGCCGGTGTTATTGAACCATGGACTTGTGACGAGAGCAGGCCGTCTGCCCGTCTCTCGTCCGCGTTTCTCCCTCCCCCACTCGGCTAAGCGTGGTGGCCAACGTTGGGCGCATTTAAGTATGCGCCTAACACTTGGCCTTTTTGTTTCAGCGCCAAGGACGAGCCAGCGTAGTTGAGCGCAAAGAAAAGTTGAAGAGCGCGGAGAGAGAGTGAGAAAGAGAGAGAGAGAGAGAAAGAGAGTATTAGGCCTATGCAGGGATTGGCAGGCGCGCAACGCGTGACCGATAAGCGACGCGTCGCGTGCCGCCTAACTAATAGGTCAAGGTAGGGAGAGGAGCGAGCGCCGCTGAGCGACTGCAAGATGCGCGCAAGAATTAGTGCGTGAGTAGAGTCGCAGCCGAGCCTTACGAGAGTGAGGGAGTCTAAGCCTAGTCCTACGAGAGTGCGGAAGTCCGAGCCCAGCAGAGAGAGCAGTTTGGGATAGCCGGGAGGAAGGAAGGTCAACCCTTCCGGCAACGGCTTTGCCAGCATCTGCAGCCAGCCCACCTGCCAAGAGAGTCAACGTCGCCTACGGATACCTGGTCAGCGACAGCGGTTAGCGACGATCTGACCAGCGACGAGACCCGGTACTTCCTGCGGCAGCACGTCGCCCAGGATTCTCGACGTTGCGAGGAACAAGAGAAAAAAGGTCAAGTCTTCCTTTTCTTCTTTCTCTCTACACTCTCTCTCTCTGTTGATGCGACGACCGGTGCGCGGTGAAAGAGATAGCCTGGCACTCACGTGCCGGCTATCTGAAGGTTCGCGCTAAGATTAATTTATAGTGACGTAAGTTGTGACCGGTGAATTGTCCAGGCGCCCACGTGCCGGGCAATTTACCCGGTATTAGTTCGCGTAGTTTTAAGTAAGTTTGTAATAGGTTAAGTATGCGATTTGGTATTAGTGAAATGCGAAATGTTCATTTGTGATTATCTTAAGTAGTTTATTGTTCTATTTGCAGTTTGTTGGTCGGTAATTTAGATAATGTTATGCGCGCGTATGTTCAGTGTGAATAATTATTAATAATAATAGGTTGTAAGTGAGATTTGATTCTTGTCTGTGTATAATTTATTTATCAACCTCCCCTCGTTCTTCTCTCTCAATTGTCATGAGCGAAAGTGCCTCACTTACCCCGCAAAAGAATTGGTAACAAAGGATTGAGTTTTGTTACAGACTTACGGATGGTCGAACCCTGTAGTGATAGTGAAGAAGACAGATTTTTCGTATCGATTGTGCATTGATTTTAGAGCAGCATATCAAGTAAATGAGCCAAATGCCTATTCCACTCCCTACATGCAGGGTATACTTAGGCGTTTACGAAGCGTTTAGTATATCTCCACTCTAGAGTTGAGCTCAGTATATCACCCGATATTGATGAAGGAAGAATCTAGCCCGTTAACAGCGTTCACTTTTTCCGGAATAGAGCATTTCCAATTACGGAGAATGCTCTTTGGATTATCGTTTGCACGAGCCACCTTTCAGCGGTGATTGAGTCTGTTATCGGCCCAGAAATGGATCCTTACACCCACAGGAAGGTCACACAATAGTGGAATACCCTTCCGCAATAAATATAAAGAAATTTAGGTGTTTTTTGAACATGCTATCCTGGTATCGGCACTTCATCGAATTTATGACTTTGTATCAGTCATTGAACCACTCGTCCGGTTGACACGGGTGACTGTTCCCTATCTTTGGGATCAAGAACAGGAGGTCAAAATACCTCATAATCAGCGCTTTGATCCTACAACCGCCGGACTCCAATAGAAACTTCGTCCTCTAAACCGACGCTAACGACATGGCAAGGCACCTTTTGATACAGGTTACACAGCCCAACGTGACACTTGCTCATTAGATAAGCCTAATTATTTCCGGTAAATTTTCGGTCGCTGAATTCAAATCTGATCTTAAAATTACTCTATTATATCAAGTTTTTTAAATATCCTAACGTAAAAATGCAAAAAATGCTGTTCTTCGCTGTTTTCGAGGTACAATAATATCTTGAATAATTTTTTTTTTTGGAAAACTGAGTACGCTATCTTAAAGGAGTACACTTACTCTCTAAACCCCTTTTTTAAGTTTCGAATATCTTTTTTTTCTGTCTATGATTTCATCATTTGAAGTTTACTGTTATAGCAATTTCGTTAAAGCCTGAAAATAGAGTGAGTCATTTAAACAATCGATGTAACGTATTTTATTGTCTTTGGATCACCGAATCGATACTCATTATTGAAACTGCACCATAACGTCAGAATACCTTGATAACCTAGACTAAAAATTCGAAGAAACCCTATTACGGACCCCCTGAGACATTTTTTCTACAGATATAAAGCTAGTGTGGATGATTAGAATAGTATTTTTTATAGGACAAAGCATTACTGGACATCTTTAAATACCTAACCTATATCTACTGATACCGTAGGCATTTGAGTAGACGTCGGTTCAACGATGAATATTTTAACCTAAAACGGTGCAAGAGACTTACAATCCAATTTCCTTGACCCACAAGCCAGGTAACTTCAAGGCTGGCGCTATTCTAACAAGTTCATCTTCCATCCACTAGGTGGCTACCATTTTCGTCTCGTGGAATAGCAGAGTTTGCTCTACTTCACTGGAGAGCTCAAGGGATGCAGTCGAACGATATAGTTCTGACTTGATACTAGTAGTACCAATATTAAAAAATATAATATTAAAATATTAAAATTCGTGTTAGAGATCGTGCTTGAGCGGCGAGCTAACGGACAAGTATTCAAAATATCGAGAACTCCTTGCAAAGATAAAGTAATTTTTTTTTGTTTTACGATACATTTCAAGCGTTTATTTATTCATTTTGTATTTCTATTTCTTACTTAACTATATTTATTTATTTTTCATTTTTCTTTCTTATTTATTTACTTATTTTTACTTGTTATTTATTTTCACTTCATAAAGTAGTAAAGTTGCTATTGTTCAATTAGAATTTTATTTTCAATAAAATTGGAAATCTTTATCCTTGTATTTTTCGTTATATCGAATACTTGTATCTTTGTGAACGGCAGACCTTCATCATTTATATTTAGTTAGTTTGAAAACTGAAAATACTAGTTCTGTTCCTATCAATACAATAAACTAAAAATCTTCAGGTAATAAAGACATTTTCTCAGCACTTCATCTTAAACAGCTTTTTAGATATTATTGTAAAACAAACTAAATGTTCATAAAAAATGTTTTCACGACAGTGTGTGAATGACCCGCAGAAGTTTTGTTATGTCTGTGGTGATTTCGTCCCAACTAAACAACATAAATCCATAACAACGTCTATCAAATTATTGTACAAAGAATATTTTAATAATGAATCGACCAATTAAAATAAAACTTAGGTTCCTAATATGATTTCCGATACGTGCAGAGTAGGTTTAATACACTGGAAAAATGGAAAAAAAAAGTGTATGCCATTTGTCACTCAAGAAAAAGGTGCGCTTTCTCCCGATTTAACTTTTACTTGGTATAAAATCGCGAAGAAGAATTTTTAAAATATTTTACGGAGGCAGAATAATTAACTTTTTGCAAAGAAGTTTTAGGTTTAATGGGTAATTTAGGTCTTAAAACTTATGATCCACACGAGTGCAGACTTTTTATAGATTCCTCTACCCGCAGTTTGAAGGCAGCTCTCCTTCATAATGGAAATTTGTATGCGTTTGTTCCTATTGGATATTCAACAATTTTAGATGAGAAAATAAAAACATAAAACTGCTTCTTGAAAAAATAGATTACGAGAAACATAAATGGAAGATATGCGTTGATTCTAAAGTCCTATCCATTCTTCTAGGCCGAAAAAGTGGATACGCCAAATACCCATGTTTCTTCTGCGAGTGGAATAGTAGAGCTGATAAGGAGCACTGGATAAAAAAGAACTGGCCTAGTAAGAAGATTCTGATAATTGGATCCATGAACATCCTTTAGTAGCGTTAGTTGATCCAAATAAAATTCTCTTACCTCCACTGCATATAAAATTAGGTCTAATGAAGCAGTTCGTAAAAGTGCACATCAATCAAGTTCATATCTTCAGTATTTACATAAAAAATTTCAAAAACTTAGTGACGCAAAAATAAAATTAGAAATTTTTATTGGACCTCAAAATTCAATTGCTGTGTGAAGATAATGATTTCTAAAAAACTATGTCTATCAAAGAAAAAAATGCTTGGTTTGCATTTGAATAACTCATAAGTGGTTTCTTAGAAAATAAAGAAAAAACAATTACAAAGAATTTGAAAAAGATATGTTAGAAAAATTTAAAGATCTAGGATGCCGTATAAGCCAAAAACTACATTTTTTGCATGACCATCTCGATTTCTTTCCGGATCAAAATTTAGGTGATATAAATAATGAGCAGAAAGAGAGAGAGAGCGAGAGAAAGAGATAGAGAGAGATTTCACCAGGACCTACTAGCTATTGAATCTAGTTTCGATAATGAGTATCGATTTGGAAATCCAAATGAAAATAAAATACGTTATATCAATTTTTTAAATGACTCACTCTATTTTCAGGCTTTAACGAAATTGCTATAACAATAAACTTCAAACGATGATATCATGGACAGAAAAAAAGATATTCCAAACTTAAGAAAAGGGTTTTAGAGGGTAAGAGTGCTCCTTTAAGATAACGTAATCAGTTTTCCAAAAAAATTTATTCAAGATGTTATTGTACCTCAAAAACAGCAAAATACAACATTTTTTGTAATTTTAGGTTGTAATAGAGTCGGCCAATAATGCCGATATCTTCACTACTATTACCAATTATTTAAAGGGGGAAGGTAAGGGAGGCGGTGTGTCGCTCCAGACAAAGCAGGAAGGAGAACAGCGGGCAAAAGAATTTCACACACACAATCCGCTAACACACGTTTATTATAAACGCACTACCACGAATGCCGACGAGAACACAAATCACTTATTACTATTAACAACACGCGCACTTATTCTAAACGAGATGACCGGCACGTTAGCGCCATGCCACCTCGTTAACCGGCTCAAACAATTACTTAAATTTACACACTGCCGAAAACTACGCCGGCTCGGAAAAGCCTGGCGTAGCGACGCGAACCGTGAGAATCGCCGAGGAAAATTAGAGAGAGAAACGAGAGGAGAGAAAACTAAACCTGACCAAATTCTGTTTGCTGCTTGGCAGGTGGGCTGCAGGTGAGGCGACTAGCGCAAAACGTGGCCCAGTCTTCTTTGTCGTCACGGCTCTCGCACTTTCTCTCTGGTCTGAGGCAGAGAAACAATGGTAATCCTTCCCGTGCGGCCGATCTCCTCCTTGTATGTCGATCTAGTGACGAGTGCGTGCGAGTCGGCTTCTCACGCCTTCCCCACCACTGTCCTCCTAATCGGCGGCACGCGGCACTGCCCGTCGCGACAAGTGCCGCGCGCCAAGCCCAATACTCAAACTATTGCTTTTCTCTCTCTCTCTCTCTCTCTCTCTCTCTCTCTCTCGCACTCTCAATACTCGAGCGCGTCATCGCGTCCACGGCTTCTCCTTCCACTCTCGTGCGTTGCTGAAAAATAAAAGGGCAGGCATCAGGCACGTGGTAAAAACGTGCGCTTGATGCCGGCCGTGCGCCTTTGCCTAGGAAGGAGAGGGAGATAAGCGCACGGTGCAGGCCATGACCGGCCTACACCGTCACAGCCCCTCCGAAGGCCGAAGCTCTCCCTTGGAGACAAGGCCTTACCTCCCTTTAAGCTCTCTTTAGCTCTCTTTAAGCTCTCTCTCTCTTTCCGGCAAATGGCTCACGGCTCGGTCAAACGCTACAAATTAAAATTAGCTTATACATAAACTTATAACACTTAAACTAGCTTAATCTAAGTTTCATTATTTAAACGAAGATTCGAATCAATGACCGAACTATACGCGCCAAGTCTTACAACATCAAACACAAGAGCAAAACGATTATTCTAAATGAATCCAAAAAAGAACTTTTAATTAACGCAAAACTCGATCGAATCAACGGCGCACCAGGACGCCACACGCACGTATCCGCCTCATAAAGAATACCATACCTTTCGTTCGGAGACTAATCTCTCCTCTCCAAATACTTGAGGCGGAGGGCTCTTAATTCCTCCGCCACCGGGGTAAGGGAGCCAGCACCATTGAGCCGTTGACCGCTCGCGACGGCTGCTATCGGCGGGGTCGCCTCCGATGTTTCCATCGGGGCAACTTCCGCCGGGAGCGAACTCGACCCGTTGGGCGACCGAGACTCAACGTCGCTCGTCCGCTGCCGAGCGCTTTTTCGGGCCAGCCTTTCGCGATACGCCTTTCCCGAACGATGGCGTTTCTTTCTAGCCACTCCCGAGGTGGCCGTCGCGACTGTCGGTGGAACCGAAACTTGGGGCTCCGGTTCTCGAGGAGCCTGCCGCGGCGTGGGCCTGTCTTGTGGGACAGACACCACTCTCGCCGGCGGCTCACTCGAAACCGAGACCGGGGCGTCTCGAATCGCTCGCAACTGGGCTTGCTCCCGTGAATACGCCTGGCTACAACGCGGACAGTTGTCGACAATCGTGTCCAAACGGCCACAATTCCGACAAAAGTCGCGTCTGAGTGGCGGCCTCGTGCAGTCAAACCTGCGGTGGGAGCCCGTCCGACAGTTGAAACACCGGTACGGTGGGAGATCTAGCTGATCGTCCCACGGCACCGGAGCCAACCCGCAGAGGAAGACTCCCCTCGCAAGCCGGACCTCAGGATTCGAGGCGCCTACTCTAGCCGGCGTATTCATCGGCAACGACCTTTCTGCGCGTAAACCCTCGCGCCTGACTGGTGGGGACGCCTCTGATGATGTCGAGGCGCGCTCAACAGTCGGCACGGGGAGGACCGGCGACGGTGACGAAGGAGACGGCGAGGGCACCGACGGCTCGTCCACCTCCATAGCGCCGACACCACCTCCGCAGGGCCCAAGCCTTCGAGCCACCACATGACTCGCCGCTCGACCCGTCGGAGCCCCGGTACGTTGGTCGGGGTCAACCGACGCAACGTCCGCGATCAGGCGAGCCGAAGACGGCGGCATTGGGTCCCGCGAGTGCAGCGGCGACTCTATGTTGCACGAGGATAGGTCGAGTCGACCTCGATTTCGCCTCCGTCCCGCATTCACGCGCTCCTCGTGCTCACGTCTTCTCTCGTCGGCCGAGTAACCCGCCGGTGCGAAGCCACCCGGGCCACCAGTTCTTACGAACCGGTAGGCCGGGTCGAGCCTCTGAAGCTCGAGAGGCTTCCACGGCAGAGGTTCGTGCACGTGTCTCTGAGGCGCTACTTTAGGCGCATCAACGGCCCGCGCACTCTTCTCGGCCGAACTACCGTCGTCGTCAAGCATCTCAAGTAACCCGTTCGTGCCCGTGGAACGCGCCAACGGAGACGGTAACGGCGTACGACCGACTCGTCTTCGCGAGTTCGCGCGCGTCTTAGCGGCTCTCCCTATCACCGGCCTAACGGCGCAACTGGCCGCGGGGAGTCGGTCCGGCGACGAATCACTCCGGGAGTCCTCTCCAGCCGGTGGTAGGAACAAGCCTGCCGAGGCGGACATCACGCGAGACCTTTCCGCGGCTTCGCGTATCGCGAGAGTCGTCAGCCGGAAGGAAGCGCACTTCCTCACTGCTTCCGACCAGGTCTGCACCGGCTTGGCCAAACGGAGTACCGTTTGCGGAGCCTTGCCTCTTCTAGCGAGGTATACTTGGCGGCCCACTTCGGCCGGGACCGGTCCCGCCGGCAACGGGGGAGGAATCGGCACGTCGCGGCCTGAACCGGCACTGCCAAGCTGGACAGTCGAGGCACTTGGAGGCAGTGGTTGAGCCTCGGCTTGAGAGGCCGCCTGCTCTTCCTGCAAGGGAAGAGCGGCAGGTTTCTCAGCCTGGCTCAATTCCACCTGCTCCAGCGCCATCGACTGATCGGCGCGAAGCGCGGCGCTCAACTCGATCGCGGCAACGGATTGCGCAGAGCGATCAGGCTCGACGGGTGCGGCTGCTCCTGACTCCATCGGCGTACCTTCCATAGTACTAATAATATAAACCTACAAACAAAATAAAACAGCACAAACGTTAAACAATTAAAATAAATAGATATACAGTCTATCCGCAACCTTTGACTCCACGAGGTGGTATGTATCGCTTTAATTCCGATACATGTACTCTCGTGCTACGGTGTTTGCTATCTGTTTGCAACTCATAAATCTCGGGTGAAACTACGCTAATAATCTTAAACGGACCGTCGTACTTCGGATCTAATTTCGCGTTCTTACCCGTGGCAGCGTTAGAAAGTGTATGGACTTTCCGCCAGACTAGATCGCCTACTTGGAAAAGTACTTGCTTCCTACCTTTATCATATTGACGCTTCTGCCTTTCTTGAGCTTCCTCAATATGTTTCGCCACTAGGTCTCGAAGCGCATTCAATCGCGTTAACCGATCCGTCCACGCTTGCGTATCAATCTTCGTGATAGGCAACTTCTTTTCCAACTCTCTTCTAAGACTTTTAACCGGCCGAGGATCTCTACCAAAGTTTAAGAACGCCGGCGATACCTTAGTTGACGATTGCGTCGCGGTATTCAAAGCGTGCCTAAACTCGTGCAAATAACGGTCCCAGCTCCGGTGGTCTTTATCAACGAACATAGCAATCATGGTTTTCAGCGTCTTATTGACGCGTTCAACCGGATCGCTCTGCTGGTGATAGGCAGGGCACAAAACATGCTCGATGCCATGCTCTCGCAACATACCTTGGAAGATCACGCTCTTGTATGCTTTCGCATTGTCGCTTATCAAATACTCTGGCGTTTCCCATCTAAATAGAATTAATTCCTCCAAGGCGGCGGCGAGAGCAGGCTCTTCTGCCGACCTAAGCGGTTTCAGCTCTATCCACTTGGTGAACAGATCTTGAAACACGACCATGTACCGAAACCTGTTTTTGCTACGCGGTAGCTCGACTACGTCTGTGGCTACTACAGCCCACGGGCGTTCTACTGCACGTTTTCCCATTAAGCCGAGCGGCGCCTGTTGTACTGTTTTGTACTCCCGGCACTTTTTACATTCGGCAATAAAGGTACTAACGTCGTACCAAACGCCCGGCCAGTAGTACTCACGTGCTATCCTATCGTAAGTCTTTTCCCGGCCTAGATGTCCAGAGGAGGGCTCGCAATGAGCATCGCGCAACACGCGTTCTCTATGCTCAACCGGCACTACCATGCGCCAACACTCTTCTCTGTTAATGATCGGATCAAGCAAGTGATTCTGCATGAATTTATAGAGCGTGCTACCTTCTACTCTCCAAGTTCTATACTTTTTCGGTCTAGATAACACGTCCTGTATCCGTTGCAAATACCACTTATCGCTCGTGTCCTCAAACGCGCATACCTCATATTCGCCTTCGAATTCTCTAGATAGCGCGTCTGGCACATGGTGTAATGCCCCTTTCCTATGTACTATCTCACAGTCGTGCTGCTGAAACTCAAGTACCCACCTCTCTAACCGACCTGTAAGTTCTCTCTTATTCAAAATTTTCGTAAGCGCGCTATGATCAGTAACTACTATAAAGTGTGATCCCTCTATGTACGGTCTAAATTTCTTTACCGCGAATAGAACGGCTAAAAACTCTATTTCACTAACCGTGTAGTTACGCTCATGGGTGTTAATCATTCGGCTGGCATAGCATATCGGATGCTCGCCATCGTCGAATATTTGAACTAAACACGCGCCTACCGCAAAAGATGAACCGTCGCAGTGCAAGTAGAAAGGGCGCGCGAAGTCCGGGCGCGCAAGAACAGGCGCCTCAGTCAACGCGCGCTTCAACCTTTCAAATGCGACTTGCTGAGCTTCACCCCAGTCCCACGGTTGATCCTTACGAATTAATTTTGTAAGAGGAACTTTAATATCACTTTCGTGTTCGATAAACCTAGCGTACCAGCCTACCATCCCAAGAAAGCGACGCAACTGAGCTACGTTGCTCGGAGCCGGATAATCTACGATCGGCTGCACCTTATTGTCGTCCGGACGCAAACCCTCACTGTCTAAGCGATAGCCTAAGTACGTCACTTCTGTGCAGAAGAAATCTGATTTCTCGAGATTGATTTCTAGACCCACGCTAACTAGCCTTTTCAACACTTTTTCTAACCAATAGACGTGACTTTCAAAGTCTGCGCTAACCACTAGTAAATCGTCAAGATACCAGAAAACATGCGGTTCGTATTCAGGCCCGAAAAGCGCGTCCATGACTCTCATGAACGTTGCTGGCGCGTTTACCAAACCGAAAGGCATTCTTTCAAACTCCCACAAACCTAGTCCCGGTACTGCAAAAGCAGTATATTGCTTACTTGTATCCGAGAGCGGAATTTGCCAGAACGCTGATTTTAAATCGATTTTAGAAAGATGAACCGCGCCGTGCAACCTATCTAAGATTGAGTCCAAGCTTGGCATTGGATAAGCATCAATCTTTGTCACTTTGTTAACCGGCCTAAAATCTAGACAAAATCTATAACCGCCGTCTTGCTTACGTACGACTACCGGCGCACTACACCATTGACTGTTCGACGGCCTGATTATCTTTGCTTTCCACAGGCGCATTGTTTCCTCCTGCAGGAAAGCCAAGATTTTCGGCGACATTCGACGCATTGGCGTTTTAATCGCGCGCGCGTCACCGACATCGATAATATGCTCGATAACGTTAGTGACTGCCGGTGAATCTCCAGACTCGGGGACGATCCGGCGAACGAGCGCCATGATCGTCTCGCACTGAGTCTTCTCGTACGTATTCAAACCTGCGCATTCAACAAACACGTCAACTGCCTCACTATCTTCGTTGGCAAATTGACACCAATCGCTCTGATCACCTGACCGCCAGGCACGATTCCCGAAATCAATGTTGATTTGCCAATTCCTACAGAAATCCGCGCCTAATATAAGGTCATGTTTTAATGTTGACACGGCCGTCGCGGTCAGCCAGGCGATTCTACCACCTATCTCAACACACAGTCTGAGATCGCCTAATGTTCGCGCCTTTTCGCCTGAAATACCTTGCACGAATATAGTTGGCGGCCTCAAACGTTCCTCGTATCTTTGTGCGAGTCTCGGTCCTACAACTGACACCTGAGCACCTGAGTCCAGCAGCGCGTTATAGACTTCATTGCCTATCTTCACCTTCAAGAAAAACCTATTTTCTGTCACGGCTACTAACGCTTGATCCGACTCTTCCGTTCTTAGTAAAGGTACTGAGCTATCCTCAGTCTCCCCCCTCACCGAAACGGACGGTGCGTCTGTACAGACAACCGGACGCTTGCCCAAAGCTACGGAGTTGGCGGGTTCGTCAAATATGTGCGCATTATCTATGCGCGGATTTGTTGAACCGGCCGTGTCGTCAGATGTGGAAGAGTCCACATTCAGCTGAGTTTTGTTCTTTCCGACCGCATCCCACGCATCGAACTTGAACAAAGTTCCGCTTGTCGCCTCGTCCCGTTGTTCATGACCGGCCCTAGCACTAACACGTTGAATCGAGGCTTTTCCGCCGCGCGAAATGCTCGATTTTTGGTTCTCTGGCTTTAGGGGCCCGTCCAACGCCGAGGAAATAGACTCTCCATTAACTACGAGATCTAGTTTCTCCAGCTTCTCGTCAGCTACATCGTAAACGACCTCTCTACCCGGCCTACAAACGACTTGCTTACTTTCGTTTACATCCGACTCTAATTTCTCGTCTACACCAAATGCTACCGGCCTGCAAACGACTTGCTTTCTTTCGTTTGCATCCGATTCTAACTTCTCACCTATGTCTAAAACTACCGGCCTACAGACGACTTGCTTTCTTTCGCCTGTATCCGACTCTACTACTAACCTTTCATTAACAACGCGATCGGAATTCCTCATTTCCGACGCAACAACCGAGTTACTCTTCCTTTTTAGCAACTCGTCTATCCAAACCGCCCGTTCGATTTGCTTTAAGCAGGAGTCGCTGAGCGGTCGGCGGCTCCTGCACCCGAGTTTCCCTGTCTTACTTGACTACAAGTCGGACAATTTCGGAAAACAAACCCAACGGTCCCACAAACCTGGCACTCCGGCTTGGCCTCCGTCGGTCTCAGTGGGCAATTGTTCGCATAGTGCCCCGGTTGTCGGCACTTATAGCAAACAATCGGCTGCGAATTCTGCGCAGCCGGGCACTGAGACCTTTGATGGCCAACCAGACCACACGCGAAACACGCGCCTGCAAAAGGACGTAGTCCTCTCGCGGCACCTGTTTGAGCGCCATTAGCTTATCCACGCTGTTGTGGAATCAAACTCGGCGCAGAATACATCGGCGCCTGGGCGGCCGGCGGCTGCGCTGCAACGTTCTGCTGAGCTGCAATATTCGGTTGCGCTACGACGTTCGGTTGCGCAGCCTGCTGCGAAGAGCGGTTCGTCGCCTGCGGCTTCGCGCCTTGGGCATTAGCCGCGGCAACTTCGCTCTTCGGCCCTTTGCCCTTGGCCTTTGCCTTCTTTCTGCTAGCGCGCGTTTCTTTAGCCGGTTCTGCTGTTAAAACCTCATCTAATTCGCCCGCGACCTGTTCTACCGCCGCGACTGACTTTTTTCCAGCTAGCTTCTTAGGCTCGGTATAAGCAGATTCCGGCACGAGCGTAACGTCTGCACTAGGTGGTCGCTGCCACCTTTTCCAGCCCGCCATGCGGTCTTCTAGAGCTAACCCTGCTTCCTTGAATTGACTTAAATTTTTAAAGCTTTTAGTCTCTAGAAAACGCTTGTACTGCGGGTGTAGCCCTTCCACAATGATAGCTACTTGTCTCCTATCGGTTACCGGAGGGTCGAAGCGTCTTAAAATTGATTGAAAAGCAGCTACATAATCCGATATACGCTCGCGCTCTCCTTGCGATCTCTGCCTTAGCTCTCTGTACAGCTGTTCGCGATTAAGCCGACGACAAAAGTTAGCTGAAAAACTTCTTCTAAATTCTGTAAGATTTTCCCATTGTTTACGATTAAGTTCGAACCAAGAACGCGCCTTGCCACGAAAAGTAGTGCCAATAGCATTCAGCATTTCTTTATCCGAAATGCCATAATAGCGCTGACAATCCTCTAGTCCTGACAAATAGCTCATCGCGCTCATGTCATCGTCACCAGAGAAACGAAGCGACCATGCGGTCAGCGCACTAACACCATCGGCCGGCACGCCATTGATATACTTAACGCGTTTCGGGCTCTTTCCTCTTCCTTCAACTTTAACCGACCTGTCGCCATGATGCGACATGCTATTCTTACGATCCTCAACCTCTGACTCGGAGGAGCTCGAGAGGTCAACCGTGCTGCCATGGTCCGGCAAAATCTTTGTTTTTGCCTTGACCGGCCTGCTCTTTGACACTCTCGTCGAAGCTCTAGACTCCGAGCCCGAGCCTACTTTCTCTGACTTTGACGCGCGCGCGCGTTCACTACAAGGTGCGCGTACAGCCCTTTCCCATTCACGAATCCACGTCTCAGTGTCAGGTTGCGGGGGCGATTTATAAATAGTTTCGAGAGAGCTGTTTGGAAAGAATGTCTGATTCACCGGCATTTCTCCACACGGAGGAACGCCTGGGTGAATCTGATAGACGGGGCCGGCG
The DNA here is from genome assembly GCF_024137745.1 of Phymastichus coffea. Classification (NCBI taxonomy): domain Eukaryota; kingdom Metazoa; phylum Arthropoda; class Insecta; order Hymenoptera; family Eulophidae; genus Phymastichus; species Phymastichus coffea. The sequence continues at coordinate 622,383 of NW_026706918.1, forward strand.
GCCGCTGGCACATTAAGCGCCGCGCGGCCGGCCGACGGATCGGCCTGCAACGGCCGTTGAGCCTGTTGCGCAGCCTGATCCGTTCCACCCTGCACTGCTTCTCTCTCTATCCTGTACAACGCATTGGTACCATCGGTGATACCTTGCTGCACTTCCCGTCGGTAAATCCATCGCGGGACTGCTGTTATCGCGTCCCAAACCTGACTAAAGGTACCGTTGCTGCGTCTTTCCAACTCAGGCGCGGTCGATGTGCGTACTCCCGCCTCCGGTGCCACCGCACCAGCGGCGACGGTGGCGGGTAAAACTTCTTCCTCTGGTATGGGAGTGATAGCCCTGTCACCCGGCGGCCGAATGGGCTCAGGCAGGACGGCAAAACGTTCAGGTGATCGCGTCGCCTGTCCTGGTGATCGCCATTCTGTCGCCTTCGGCGGCGCAATCCTAACCGATTCGACCGTCCTATTCTCGCTCTCGTCGCTATTAATTGCCGTATGTATCGGCTCGTCGCGCGATCTATCAGGCATGCGACCCGACGCAAAATCACTCGGCTGTAAGGGCGACCCAAGTTCTGGCCTCTCCGACGCAATCGTGAAACGCAAGTACCTTTCCCTAAGTTCGTCCATGTCGCCATGCAACGCTAGCCCGCGGTAACGCATTAATTCGAGTAGGGAAACTGGCTCCGTCGAATCAATGCGGCGCTTGACTTCCTTAACGCGGACATCGCGAAGCAACCTACGCATCGCAAGCCGATCCTTGCACGCGAGCGGCATGTTGTCTAAAAAAAAAAAAAAAAATTCTTTTTCTTTCGACGGCGCAGATGCAATAGCAACGAACAGTCAAGCAAACGCGCGGAACGCGGTAACTAATACGCTAGAAATTCAATAACACACCAAAACAAAACAAAACAAAAAAATTATGAGAGTAAACTAAGCAACCCGAACTAGCCGCGCCTTCTTTGAGTCATATGCTGGCAAGTTATCGCCTCGCACGAGACCACAAAGGAATGCGTCACGCGGGTGTAAATGAACACCTCAACTAGCCGAATTCCACAACACAACACGAAAGAGAAAAAAAAAAAAAACTAATTGAGAGAGAAAAAAAAAAGGAAAACCAAAATCGAAAGAGAATTTTGTTCCTTCACTGAACTAGGCTGGCAAGTTATCGCCTAGCCTAGAACCACAAAGGAATGCAGCGCTCGAGTGTAAACAAACTCGGGCGCTCGAATTCTCTATGGCGAACACGTGTTAGCGCGAGCGACCTTTCCGCGCCGCAACCCGATACTCTAATGCTTTCAATTTTTATGCGTTTTCTATTTTCTATTATATTTTTTTTTTCTCGACAAAGACGCGACGTTTCGATGCGCTTTGCCCTTGCTAACAAAAGAACGCGACAAAATCACTCTCACAAACCATACTACCGAATTAACCGTAAAAAAAGGAAAATGTAATTACTAATGCTACTTTTTAGCTACTCGCGCACATACATACGAGCACTGCTCTCACCTCTGCTTTGCCCTTCCCCACAAGAGATGCCATGTAATAGAGTCGGCCAATAATGCCGATATCTTCACTACTATTACCAATTATTTAAAGGGGGAAGGTAAGGGAGGCGGTGTGTCGCTCCAGACAAAGCAGGAAGGAGAACAGCGGGCAAAAGAATTTCACACACACAATCCGCTAACACACGTTTATTATAAACGCACTACCACGAGTGCCGACGAGAACACAAATCACTTATTACTATTAACAACACGCGCACTTATTCTAAACGAGATGACCGGCACGTTAGCGCCATGCCACCTCGTTAACCGGCTCAAACAATTACTTAAATTTACACACTGCCGAAAACTACGCCGGCTCGGAAAAGCCTGGCGTAGCGACGCGAACCGTGAGAATCGCCGAGGAAAATTAGAGAGAGAAACGAGAGGAGAGAAAACTAAACCTGACCAAATTCTGTTTGCTGCTTGGCAGGTGGGCTGCAGGTGAGGCGACTAGCGCAAAACGTGGCCCAGTCTTCTTTGTCGTCACGGCTCTCGCACTTTCTCTCTGGTCTGAGGCAGAGAAACAATGGTAATCCTTCCCGTGCGGCCGATCTCCTCCTTGTATGTCGATCTAGTGACGAGTGCGTGCGAGTCGGCTTCTCACGCCTTCCCCACCACTGTCCTCCTAATCGGCGGCACGCGGCACTGCCCGTCGCGACAAGTGCCGCGCGCCAAGCCCAATACTCAAACTATTGCTTTTCTCTCTCTCTCTCTCTCTCTCTCTCTCTCTCTCTCTCTCTCGCACTCTCAATACTCGAGCGCGTCGTCGCGTCCACGGCTTCTCCTTCCACTCTCGTGCGTTGCTGAAAAATAAAAGGGCAGGCATCAGGCACGTGGTAAAAACGTGCGCTTGATGCCGGCCGTGCGCCTTTGCCTAGGAAGGAGAGGGCCTACACCGTCACAAGGTTAAGATATTTAAAAATCTTAATGTGATAGAGTAATTCTAAGGTCAGATTTGAATTTAGCCATCCGGATATAACTAGTCACACCTAATGAGCAAGTTTTAAGCCAGGCTGTGTTATCGACAGAACGGAAAGCGCAGTGGAATTTATAAGGAGCACTCTGAATAAGACCAAGCGAAATTATCCCGTCTAGGAGAGAACTTACCCTGATCTGGGTCATCGAAAAATTCAGATAGTACCTTGAAAGTTATCGATTCAAATTTATAACCAATTATAGCTGCTTGAAATGGCTCTTTGATAAGGATTGGCAAAGACAAAAAATCACTCTCTTATAACGCGTTCTGAAATTGCCTTTCCACATAAAAGTAAAAAAAGTAATCGGGCAATTGTAAACATTTTGGAAATAGCGAGAACTATATAATATAATATAATATAACTATATAATTATAACGTCTTGAAGTTTCGAGAAACAGAAAGCATGAGAAATGAAAAAATTACTGGTAGACCAAGAATAATGACTAAATCAGGAGATCAGGAAATATCGCGCGCCTTAGTATTAGAAATCGACGTCTTACTGCTCTTCAATTGTGTTCTGAAATCAACGAACATGTTGACAATAAAATAAGTCTTTCTATAATAAAATGGCGACTAGTTGAGAAAGGTCTATCAGGAAGATTTGCTATGAAAAAACCGCTTTTGAGAAAAATTAATCAGAAAAGTTGGAGCATTAGTCAGTGGAAGAAAGTGCTATAGAGTGATGAATCGAAGTTTTTGGCTCCAAATGTCGGATATACATGCGACGACGAGTAAACGAAAAGATCTCAAAAAAAACATGAAGGTGGTTCTGTTATGGTTTGAGAATGCTTTAGAGGATGGAAAGTTTGTACTAGTTGAACTAGCTAAAATAGATGGCATTATATATAAAAAAAAAAAAGAACAGAACAAATGAATTTTGCAGAAAAATATGACTCCATCTGGTACAAAAATTATTAGGAAAGAAGATTTATCTTCCAACAAGATAACGATGCGAAATATACTTCCAAAATGTATAAAACGTATTTGGAAAATTTATAGAAAAAGAAAAAATTAACTGTCATGGAATGGACGCCGCAATCACCAGATCTCAATCCAATCGAATTACTCTAGGAAGAATTAGATCCATCTGTACGTAAGGTGTGTCTGACTACCGAATCCCATTTATAAGAAATTTTAAAGCAAGAATGGAAAAAAATCACGAGTGAGAAATTAGAAAAATTAATAGCAAGGAAGCCTCGATTATGTAAATCTGTCATACTAAATAACTGTGATCATTTAGACGAAAAAACTTTTTAAATATGAAGAAGAATTATGATAATGCGTATGTACATAGATACTTATTTATGAAGCTTATCAAGATGTCGTAACTACAAACATTATTATTATTTAGTACCGTAAAGTACTGTACAGTTGAAACTAAAGTCTGTGATATAAATAGCCATTTTATTTTGTTTTCTAGTTGATGGAATATAATTAACTAAAATCGGACGTTTTTTTTGTGTTTCAAGTTATACGGTATGAAGAACTAATGCTTATATACGTTTATTCATTTGAGAAAATACAAATATTATATGTTCCTAACTCAATTCATAATTCTAATTAATATTATTTATCCAATTGACAAGATATAGAATGATAATTTAATTGATTATTGAAATTGATAATTTGAACCTCAAAATCGAATCTATATCGTGAATAGAACATTTTTTGTACTAACATTTTTCTCTATATATCGAATTTTCCAAGCTATATAACTTTGTATTAAAAGTGATTTTCTTAAAAAAATCGCTATAACTTTGCTTAAAAAAATATCAGACGGCATTTGGAAGGTCTTGGAAGTACGTTATTATTAATATTTTTTCACAAAATAGCGTGGAATCTGCACGTGTCCAAAAACTTTTTTTTTTTTAAATCCTTCAACTCTGATACAATGATAGAGAAACTAATTTACATGCATTCTAACATACGAGGTGTGGCTATTAAGTAACGAGACTAGCGCTGCTACAGAAAAAGTACGCATGCGCCAAAGGTTAATGACTGTCAGCTGTTTAGCCTGAAGCCTACTCTTTCGAATGCGATGTCTACCGTGTCTGTAGACAAACCAGTGTAGCCGTGGCCTTCGTTTCTATACGAGCTGTTTTTTTGTTTTGCCGGAAAAATGATCGACGTAAAAATAGAGCAAGGGATTGTTGTGAAATTTCACATGAAACTTGGAAAAACTGCATCTGAAACTTATAATTTATTGAAACAAGTGTATGGCAATGAATGTTTGTCGCGTCCACGTGTTTTTGAGTGGTTTAAGCGTTTTCAAGATGGCCGAGAAGGTGTTGAAGATGATTCACGTTCGGGTCGCCCTTCCACGTCAAAAACGGATGAAAATATCGAAAAAGTCGGTAATCTTGTTCGATCTGACCGTCGGCTAAGTATTCGTGCGATTGCTGAATCTATAGGAATTGACAAAGAATGTGTGCGGCAAATTTTACATGAAAATTTTAACATGAGAAAAGTGTGTGCAAAACTGGTGCCTAAAATCCTCACGTTTGAACAACTAGAAGCTCGCAAAAATATTTGTATTGACACTTTGAATGCGATTGAAAAAGACTCAGACTTATTAGAAAAGGTAATAATGTGTGACGTATCTTGGTTTTTTACCTATGATCCTGAAACAAAGCGCCAATCCATGCACTGGAAGAGTCCAACTTCGCCAAGAGCCAAAATAGCGAAAATGAGCAAATCAAAATTCAAAGCAATGATGATTGTTTTTTTCGATATTCATGGAATTATATACCTTCACTGGGTTCCTGAAGGTGAAACAGTTAACCAACATTATTATCTTCACGTTCTTACTGAACTCCGTGAAAGAATAAGAAAAAAACGACCCAAACTGTGGAAGGAGAAGTCATGGCTTCTTCATCAAGACAATGCGCCAGCTCATTCCGCACTGTCCGTCAAGAAGTTTCTAGCCAAGTATAACATCCCAGTGTTAGACCATCCACCTTATTTGCCGGATCTTGCACCGTGCGACTTCTATCTCTTTCCTAAGGTGAAATCTGCATTAAAAGGAACAAGATTTGAGTCTGTTGAAGCTGTGAAAGAAAAAGCGGCGCGCGTCCTGAAGGAACTAACAGAAAAAGACTTTCTGCACTGTTTCGAACAATGGAAGATTCGCATGGAGCGATGTAGGGATAGAGGAGGGGTATATATTGAAGGTGATAATAAATAAATATACATAATATCAAAATAAAATGTTTTATATCACCAGTCTCGTTATTTAATAGCCACACCTCGTACATAGACTGACATATAGCAGAAAAACCTTCAAAACGACGAGCTATAAATCTTCTTACGACGTTCTCAACGAAAATTACAAAACTTTTAATTTGATACAATCTTTAGCTTAGGTGGCCAAATCTTTGTCAAAAGGTCCTGGCCGGGATGGTCGGCCCTGTCAGGCTCGCTCTCTCTCCCGCGATTCGTTCCTTCGCTGTAGTCATGATGAACGTAATAGAAGTTAAGAACCATTACCGATGCCCGCAATGCTTTATTTCAAGACCAATATCTGTGTCCGGCATCGTTAGTGGGAGTCAATTGGGAACGAGAGCGGCAGCGGCGAGAAAAGACCGGAGAAGATATGTCGCGTAGGTCAAGGGAATAAGTGAGAGCGACCCGCTGCGATCCGCTCGCGAGAGCGAAGCTGCCGGCGTTGCAACGGGGAGAGAGAATCAGAGTTCGAGTTCAGCATTCGATCAAAGAGTGTCAACCCTGATTGTCGAAAGCGCGTGCGCTAAATTAGAGAGCGACCGATTTCCAGAACCACCCATTGTAGAGCAGCAGGCTCCAGGAACAGAGACGATGCTAGGCATAGAGTAGCGAGGAGAGATTGTCATCCAGGGCACTGAAACTTTAGGCCAGCCTGCTATTACCTGGTAGCCGCCTCAACATCGATTCAGCTAGCAGCCTTCTTCAGGTCAGGTCGTCTCTCTCACTCTCTCTGCTTTCATTCGCGAGTGTGTAACGCATTGGCAAAGTGCTCACGATCATCCGCAAGCACAACGATCACGGACCCAGTGTTATGGCACGTGGGAGTAAACAAGTATGATGATTCCTCTACGCATTTAATCATTGTATTACATCTTTATGAGCGGGAGTGTAAATGTAAGAGCACTAAGTCTTTATGTCCGACATGTTTAACAATGCAGCAGAGAGAACGAGAATGGAACAGGGGAGATAGGTTATAATATTATATGACACAGAATCGCACCTTTTAAGGTAGGCAACTGGAATCGATAGTGCCCTTGAATAAAATAAAGTTTCCAATAAAAGCTGCAAGGTATCAAGGTAAGTCAGTTTTCTCTAAATGGAATGTGTTTTTTTTAATAGTGAAGAGACTGTATGTGTTTTTTTGCTGATAAATGAGTAATTTCTGACTAAATTATTTTTTATGCTTTCTTTAAAATAAAATAATGTCTCTACTTTTTTTTCGTGATTATCAGGACAATTTAGGGCAATAATTTCAAAATATCAGACTATACTCAAACGGAGTGCTTTGACATAATTCTGATACTTGGCGAATGTGAAGGCAACTATTCTTGAGCAGCAAATTGATATCGTTAACGTTTTCTACAGAGAAAACATCCAAGTGATCGTCAGATTGCAATCGTCAGATATAAATTAGTCCTATTTTTTTGGTCTAAATAGTAGTGAAATACTAAGATTTATTTACACTCATTTAATATTTACATATGCTGTGTACATGTGGTATATACAAATGGTTAATACTATAATCCAGCCAGTGGATGTATATGTTCTCATGATAATTATTTGCAACAAATAATCTTAATCGCAAAATTATGAGTTTTAACTAAAAAATTTCATTTTTTTCGAAAAGGGATGCATGAACGATTTTAACTATGATCTTAAAATACTAGTTTTTCATGCTAGAAAAAATTTCAATAAAAAAATCTTGGTTGTTTTGAATTTTTATAATATGTCAGTTAAAGTTCGCGATCGACTTGGCGATAAGATTGATGAACTACTCGAGTTCGTAAAAGAGAGGCACAACGTGCATAAGATCATCAAGGACACTAGCAAGAGGCATACAAGTCTCGTATAAGGCTCTTTGTATAACCGATAACAACGTGCAGCAATATCTCCGAGCTTGGACATTTGTCAGAGACCCAGACGTCCCCAATCCTCATTATCAAGCCAGCAGGTAATAGGTGGTCCCTACCGACCTTTAACAGCAGGACGCCGAAGCGAAAGGTACTCTCTCCGCCTGACGCAGAAGAAAATAGACACAAAAAGACCCAAAAACAGGAAAAAGCGCCTTCTAAAATACAGCAACGGGAACATAAAACATTAGCCGAACAATCAGGAGGGCAAGAAAATGGCTGGAGACTAGTGCAATAAAAGAGGACGGAAAACAGCAAGAAGAAAAAAAACTAAAAGAAGATCAGGCTACGAATGAAGCCAAAAGTGTTTCTAATAAAAACAAAGGATGAGAAGTCCTATGCAAAAATCTTTAAGAAGGTAAAAGCTAGTATCCGCAAAAATGTAGTAAAGGAGAGCATAGAGAGGGTCAGAAAAACATCTTACGGCCAGCTGCTTATTATTCTCAATCAGTAGATCGGTGAAAAATTGAGCCCTCTGCCGAAACAGGTGTTAGATATATTAGAAGGACACACAGATGTGAGCTATAAGACACACAAGGTGGAACTCGTAATCAAAGGTATAGAGGAAATCACAACCAAAAAAGAATTCGAGGCAGCTATCCGGAAAGCCGTGGAAGAAGATTACGAAGTAACCGAAAACGTCGTAAAGTCAATAAGAACAGTATACGGTCAAACACAGACAGCTATCGCTAATATCTCTACTGGGATTGCACTAAAGAATGTTAGGTAAAGAGGAAAATTGCGTATATGCCTCGTAAACTGCAGAGTAAAGGAGGTACTCTGGCTACAGAAATGCTACAGGTGTTGTCACACGGGCCATATCGCGAAACACTACAAAAGCGAAATCGGCAGATTGCATCTCTGCATAAAATACGGTGGAACTGGACACATGATTACCAAATGCATTAAACCACTAAAATGCATAGTATGTGCAAAAACAAAAGACGACAAGTTTTGTAACCACGTTGTGCGGAATACAATGTGTCCGACCGTCAATAGGAACAGCAGGGGAGAAACAAAGACACGATGATGAAAGTACTGCAACACAACACAAACCACTGTGAGATGTCACACAATCTATTGACCTAGACGGTCAGAGAAATGATGATAGACGTGGCCATTATCGTTGATCTATACATAGGATCGAAAACACAAGCATGGGTGACAGACCCCACTGGTAAAGCTAACCATTTAATCCTGCAGCAACCAGTCGTTCGAAGACTAACCTGGCACCAATTACGGCAGATTTGTGAGGACGAGACTCAGACACGTGGATTTCTACAGCATCTATGCTTCTCCTAACCTGAATATCAACAAATTCACGGATCTACTTAACTGGCTAATAGAGGATGCCAAACAACACTTTTCCTGCGTCATAACGGGAGATTCCAACGCACGAGCAATCGAATAAGATACCAAGAATGCGAATGATAGAGGAAACGAGCTCCTATAGGCAATGTCATGTCTGGAATGATCCTTTCAAACAGTGGTACTATTCCCACCTTTGAGAAAGACACTGGAAGCTCGATATTTGACCTGAATTTAGTCAACACTAATCTGGCAAGAGGAAACGCCTGGACGATATCTTGTCGATGCATGATATATTCTACATGAGCGACCATCATCAGTTGGGCAGTAGCGACAAGTGAGCAGACTAAAAAAGATTACTATGCAAAAAAAATCAGTAGCAGAGGATGGAACGCGAATAAATTTTATGTGGAATTATTTCAAGAGGCTATTATTATTATTTAAAGAGGCTTTTTTTATTATTTCAAGAGTGAACCCATTGCGGCCAACAGTAGATAAAAGAAAGCAGAAGTCATGCAAAGAGTTGCACTTACATGTAACGGTACCACGACATGAAAGCGGCCAACCAATGATCATCCATAAATATATTGATAGAATAATGGAGTTGCCAAAAGTCGCCAGACAAGCATTCGGGCAAAAAGAAAAGCCGCGGAAGCCAGAAAAAAGACAAACTACGGAGAACTCAAGGAGATTCGCAACGTAGATTGACTTAAATTGGTATAGGCAATAAAAATCAACAAGGCACAGAGCTGGAAAAAACTAGTTGAAGAGGTAGAATACGGTCCATGGAACAGACCTTACAAAGTTATTATCTTTATCTACGTGTCCGGAAAAAATTGTCTTAAATCTCTTCCCGCAGCAACCGGAGCTGAATATCAGAGACCTTAATTCAGGAGGTGAAATCTCCCAGTTATATTAGAGGAGCTAAAGAACTCTTTGTGCAAGACTAGGAAACAAGAAATTCCCTGGATCAGACAGCATCTCAAACATTGCCCTGAAATGGGCAATAAATATAGCACCCGATAGATTCCTCCAGATGTGTAATAGGTGCGTACAATAACGTCCTTTTCCTGAAAAAATAAAACAGCAAAGGCTGGTTTTCTGTCTGCAAGAAAAAAAGCCACTAGATGAACCGTCAGCATAACATCCTCTCTGCATGTTTGACTCGACAGGCAAGATCCTAGAATGGCTTATATACGTGAGAATCGAGGTAATAAAGGAAAAGCACCTATCAGAAGGTCAACTGTTGACGCCATCAATCTAGTAGTCAATACCGCGAATGAAGTGATTACAGGAAAAAGGTGGAAAAACGGTAAGAAGCAATATTGCGTAGTAGTTACACTGGACATGCAGAATGCATTTAACTCTGCTAGATAGAACTGAAACATGGAAGCTCTCAACAGTATCGGTACCCTGAAGTACCTGCAAAAAATAGTAGCTAGCTAATACACTGATAGAATTCTGCAGTATGACACAGACGACAAATCCAAGGAATACAAAGTCAATGGAGCAGTACTACAAGGCTCGGTACTGGGATCACTCTTGTTAATCATAATGTACAACGGCCTACTTAAATTGAAGAGCCTCAGAATGGTAACGCCCGTTGTATTTGCCGACAACGTCGCTCTCGTAATAATAGAAAATATCTCAAGGATATCGAAAACCTCTTCAACTAAATATTTAGCAGGTATGCTGCCTGAATGAACGAATCAGGACTCAAGATAGCAAAATATAAGACAGAGGTAACGCTGACAACTAGCAGAAAGAAACGTAAAACGATCGCGTTGCAAGTTGGTGATCACGAAATTGAGTCACACTTATAAATCCGCAAACTGATTGATGCACGGCTGAACTTCAAGGACCAAGTCAATCACACTAGCACTAAAGCATCAGCAGATGGAGGAGTACTATCCTGTCTAATGTCAAATGTAGGTGGGCATAAACCGAGACGCCGAGCCCTCCTAGGGTCTTATAGTATTGCTATCTGGACAGAGATGCATTAAAGCTGTAAAAATGCCAAAGTAGTATATATATCCATTAGGTCGGCAAATGGCACTAAGAATGATCAGCGCGTTTAGGACCGTTTTTAGAGACGCTGCGTACGTGATCTCAGGGTTATTGCTGATAGAAATTCAGCTGAGAAACAGAAAAGAACCTACCAGCACCGAAGCCTAAAGAAATAAGATATGGACGACTAGAAGGAAAAAGAAAAGCAGAAAAGTCGGCATCGCTGGCAGACACAGTGGGATAACTCCGATAAGGGTAGATGGATCCATCAGCTTATGCCACACATAGCATGGGTGTCTTAGTTACTATCGGATACAGATGCTTACAGGACACGGGTAGTTTTTAAAATACTTACACAAGTATAATCATGAAGACTCACCAGAGATGTCTAACGTGCCATGGAATAGAAGAGGACGCAAGGCATATTTTTTTTACATGTCCAAGATTTGACCTACAACGACAGAATCTCGAAAGCGTAACCGACGTGGTAATTACGCCAGAAAATTTGGTGCAACAAATGCTTGCAACCAGAATTGCATGGAATGCGACAATAAACTTCTCCAGAAAAGTCATTGGAATGGAAAGCTTCCTACACTGATGCAGAGTTCAATCTCCCTCACCCGATAAAGAAGAACGTACACTTTGGTGTTGAAACTATCTATAGGACGATAAGATATCAGCCTCAGAAAATGCTCCCTTACTCTAGCAGACTAGCAATGGATATTAGGATGAGCTCAGACATCCTCAGCCGATGAAGAAGAATATAGGTGTTAAGGTCAAGTCTCTCCAGAGAATGACCAAATGATGCCGAAAGAAAAAGACGACCAGATGGTGCTGTAAGAAGAAGACGACGATGTAGAAAAAAAAGAGAGAGCAACCTAAATTAAACATCCAATGAACCTGAGAATTATTGAAGGAAGTAAGGAAAGAAATTGAGAACGAAAATCCGATAGTGCCTCCTTCATGAAGTAATGCCGAACGGCGGTTCCGCAGGGGAATTAAGATTAGATGATAGAGGTTGGTTTTAGTCCATGTGACTCTTGGCATGTGAATAAATATGAAAAGATCAAGATAGCGAGCTGAACACAGCGTGCGTAAAAGTATTTTTTTTTTCCTATGTAAAAAAATACATAGATATATACAAAGATACATACATACATCTATACATACATATAACTCGTATTGTAACTATGCCATATTATTAATTAGACCTGATCCGCTCCTGGCATGGAAGAAGTTAATGGATGGCGCCTAAGAGTGATTGGACCCGTTTCTACTCGAGAAAACATCATCCGTATCTGTTATGAAGATCCAAGCATGGAGAGGGTGATTATTGAGCTACTTGAAAACATAGGACCTAGACTTATAATTGAAACAGCATTGTTGCCTAAGAATTATAGTAGAATATATGAAACGTAAAAAGAATTTATGGAAATTTTATGGAATAATAAACAATTTTATGGAAGTAATCCGCAAATTTTATCCATTGACCATGGCAAATTTGTTTCAGGATTCTGACTAACAATTAACCCTACCCAACCGTCACTTATTGATTTCAATGAAACTTGGTAGAGTGGTAGAACATTGGAAAATATTAGACATGTATTTTTTATATAGGCCCTAACTTATATTTTGGGGTGAAAACCACCTCTAACAAACCACAAGCAGACTAACCTACCTAGCTCTGGTAATCATCCTAACTATCTAGCTTTAATCCATCTAACCCCTGAAAATTCCATCAAAACTTCTGTCAAAAAATTCTATAAATATCTATCAAACCACAAGCACGCTAACCCACCTAGCCCTGGAAACAGTGATTTTAACACATTAAGTCCTAGAGTGAAAAAAATTTCATTCTTACATTTGAGGAAAATACCCTACCCTACTATTTTTAGGTATACTCTACGTGATACGATTTTTAAAAAAACTAAAACTCTATTTTCAATTTTTACTTAATAAATTTTAAAAAATAACAATTTTATCGTAACAAAATTTTATTCAACCTTATATTTGAGGGAAAAGGAAATTTCTTTATCATTACAAATATGCACAAAAGTGCACAAAATAACTGAACTTTTTAAATCTTGCAACGGTAGCCGATTCAATTAATCGATCCGTTCGCGATTCTGCTTCTCATGCGTTAGTTCGAACTATTAAGAGAGAGAGGGGACGCGCGATCTTTTGAATAAGCAGTTACGCCTCAGCTGTTCACGCGAGCTTACCACCGATTTTGGTTTTGCACTTTGTTTCGCCAATATAAAATTTTCCTTGGGACAATTACGTGCGTGAGTGCAACGGCATTTCTGTGACAGTTAATAACAGCAGTACAGAAGCAGCATCAAAGTTATATTGAGACAGATCGAGGCAGCGTAGCTAAAAATTAGGAGGGCAGTGTCAGTTGATTCATCATCATCAACAATTACGGCTGATCACCGTAATTACACCGCAGGGTAGGTGCACCTCCCTTCATTATAGCGTGATAAAATACATTTAGTATTTTGTCAATCATAATAGCGATATTTTTTTTGTATTCGCGCCGAGCGTTAGTTCGCGGTAAAATTCGAATTTTCCCTCTCTCTTTCTCTCCCCGAACATTATTCATTGTAAAATCCTATTCGCGTGCGTTAGTCTTTCGGCCCAACAAAGACTGTAGTGATTTTTTATTAATTAAAGTCAGTTGAATTTATTCGTTGATTACGTCATTTAATTTTCCCATTAACTTAAGTAATTGTCAAAGGCTTAGGTTTTAATCCGATTACATCTAGAGGATTAAGCGGATTAGGCGTAAAGTCGCTCACACTTAAAATTCATCGAGTGTCACAAGGCACGTGACTCAAGCTGAGTTTAACTCTGTTCAATAGAAGACAATTAAGCAAAATCATCTGACGTAAAGACGAATACACGTACAATGATACGTGTTTAACGGAGCGGCGGTTTGCTCTGCATCATGGGAGTTTGTTCTTAAAAAATTTCTCATTTTTTTAGATAACCGCCCCCGTTACAATCTGTCAATATTTTTTCTATACGATTTTTTTTTACAAAATGGAGGCCAACTAATGGCGATAGAAATTTTTTTTTTCTTATTTCGCTTTTTACTCTATCAATGCAGTTGGTATTTTTTTTATTCAAACTGTGTAGATATTTCAGTAAAAATGTGATTATTTCAGTAAAAATGTGTTTAAATGATTCATTTTTAGTCCAAGAAATAATAATTTATGTTAAATAGTTTAAATATTGGTTTTCGAACAATAGATTATTGTAGCTGGCGATTTAGTAGAAAAATAACAATGAAGCCACTGAATGCAAAGAATAAGTTTCTACGCCTTTAATTTGATTATTGGGAAATAATTCTTGTTTCCTTCGTTAAGAATGAATCATTTGGAGAAATTTTGACTGAAATAATAAAATATTTACACTGTTTGGATAAAAAAATACCAATTGCATTGATAGATTTAAAAGCAATATTTTGATCACCGTTTGTAGGCAGTCATTTTGTTCAAAACAATCGTACCAAAAAACCTCAACGAATTTAAAAAGTTGAGTTATTTTGTGCATATTTGCAATGGTAAAAATTTCTTTTTCCCTCAAACATAAAGTTAAAAAAAACTTTTCCATAATAAAATTGTAATTTTTTTAAATTTAATAATTAAAAAATGAAAATGAAGTTTTAGAATTTTATCGTGTAGAGTATACCCAAAAATAGTAGTACCCATAATAGTAGTACCGGTAATAGTAGTACCCGTAATAAGATTAATGGCCAGATTTTTTATAAAAGAATTGAATGTTACACCAATCTCAAAATCCACAAACTACGAACCTAGAAACCCCATAAACTCGAAACTTGCAAACTCCAAAACTATAAATCCCGAACTCACAAACCTCAAAGTCATACACACCATCTTAAAAATCCTCTATTCACAAACTTCAAGCCTGTATAATTTGCAAAACTCACAATCTTTAAACCTACAATCTTAAAAATGCATACTGCTGAAACCTACAATTTAAAAATCGTCATAATTCTCAAATCTCATAATTCTCAATTCGTCATAATCTCAAATTTACATTCCAGATTTCAATTGTAATTATTTTTTATTCTTTATTTTTTCATAAAAAGGATTTACTTTTAGTATTCTCTTGGAATGATTATGTTAATATGTTAGAAAATCTTACATAATGGCTTAAACTTAAAATTTATTTGAAAATTTTATTTTCGTGTAAAAATTTCTTTTTGTTTACTACTTCAGCTTGGATGATTTTGTATATTAATAAATTCATCAGATTTATTCAATATTTTTATAATTTTGACTAGTAGCATAGAATAGGATACAAACTGTTCAATAATTAAATAAATTATGAATTACAATTTATAATCGCTTATGTATAATTAATTTGCTTCATCTTTTAAAGAATTCAAAATCTGAAAAAATTCATACATTGAATATCGTAAAACAAGTAGTTTATCATTGTACTTTCCTAAAACTAATTAATGTTACTTATTAATATTTATATTTTTATCTACTATATTATTCAATCCATTTCTAAAACGTTTCATTTTTAAGTTTTAATTACAAGATCTGAAATGAGTATTAATCTAACAAATATAATTAAACTAGTAACCTTTGCATTTAATGATCCAATGTATGATTATGAATAAAAAATTATTGAGAATTACAGTTTGCATACCAACTGATAGATTTCATCAAAAATACTACGTTCAGATAAAGTATTATGTGTGGGGTGCGGTTAACCCCCCTCCCACGTAAGGTCATGGAGGGGTCAAATTTATTATTTCCTTCATCTATGCACAGGAATGATCGGGCAAGGGTAAGATTAATTTTAATAACCCAAAAACTCAAATAACCCAATAACTCAATAAACCAACCCCAATAACCCTAATAACCAGACAACCAAGTAATTTTTTTAATAAGAACCCCCATTTTTTATCATGGATTCAGAAAGAGCGGGAAATTCTACATTCAGGTAAGGTATTATATGTGGGGTGCGGTCAACTCCACCTCCTATCCCACCGGGGCAAGGGTGAGGTTAATAATAATAATAATAATAATAATAATAATAATAATAATAATAATAATAATAATAATAATAATAATAATTATAATAAGGACGGAGGACTCCTCATGCGCTTTCGCTGTGAAAGACGAAAGACAGAAGTTCCAGGAGAAACTTCAGGTTACTCTTGGAAATGAGGGTAATGTACGAGACATGACACACGGACAGACGCTAGAGATACTAGACCTTGACTGTGTTACAGACACGAACGATGTACAGAACGCGCTGAAATGAGAGACAGGACAAGATGTGGACTTTCAGATCCACATTTTCGGACCTAATAAGTACGACGTTTGTATGGCGGTGTTCGAAGCAGACAGAGACACGGCCCACAAACTGCTCAAGAAGGGCAGAATCAAGATCGGCTGGGTCAACTGTCGGCTGACAGAAAGACTGACGGTCCCTAGGTGCTACCGGTGCCTCGGATACGGATATAGATGAACGGACTGCAAAGGACCTGACAGAGGACAGTGCTGTATGAGGTGCGACGAGACCGGCCATGTCGGGAGAGCCTGCCCCACCAAATGGCTGACATGTTTCCTGTGTTCCGAGGTGCGTGCAACGGAGAGAGCGCACGTCCCGGGAACGGGATCGTGCGCGGTCTACCGAGCCGCGCTGGAGGAGTACCGGAAGCAGACACGACAATGACAGAAATCCTACAAGGAAACCTACGTAGGTGTGAGGCAGCCCAGCTGCTTATATCACAGACAGCGAAGGAACGAAACGCAGACATACTGATACTGAGCGAGCAACTGTGGAACTTACGAGAACAGGACGGCTGGTTCTCGAATACCCTCGGTACGTCGGCCATATGGGTCAGAGGCAAACCGGCTAGGAGAATACAGGCGTCTGGCAGGGGGGAAGATTACGCGTAGGTGAGGGTAGATGCCGTCATCTACGTCAGCGTATATCTTACCCCAAACTGCACGATGGCAGTGTTCGAGGAAAAAGTCGGTAAGCTAGAAGACGCCCTCACAGATCTCCCGGGTGACTTTGTCGTCGCGGGAGACATGAACGTGAGAGCGATAAAGTGGGGTATGACAACGACGGACAAACGAGGAAGGCTGCTTCTGGAGATGACCGCAAGGCTTGATTTGGTAGTGGTCAACCAAGGGATGACAACGACCTATAGACGACCGGGCTTCGGATATTCAATACCCGATGTGCCGATGACGTCAGACAGGATCTCGTCGCGGATAAGAGGATGACAGGTGACCGAGGACTATACAGCCAGCGATCACCAACACATTGTCTTTGAAATGACAGATCAATCGACGAACGTACGAAACGGACAAACTAGAGACAGGACTCTAACGTATTGGAACATACGACGCCAAGACAGAGAGCTGTTTGACAAACTGCTACAGGAGGCACCGTTACCCGCCGAGTCTGTCTCGGCAGAGCTTGGTCCGCGGGAGCGTGCCGAATGGATAACGGACAAGACAATGGAACTGATAATGGAATTGTGCGACGCCACGATGACTCAACGCAAGGGCCGAACGGACAAACGAGCAATGTACCGGTGGACGGACGAGATTGGCCTCCTCCGTAGGGAATGCATTGCCTGCCTCCGGAAGATGAATCGCGCGCGGAAAAAGAGCAGACCAGACGCGGACGAACTATCGATAGCGTACAAGACGGCACGTAAGAGACTGACTACTAAAATAAAGGACAGTAAAAACCGATGCGCTAGAGAGTTGTGTGAAGAAGTGGAGCGGGACCCTTGGGGACTTGGCTACAAGATTGTGACCAAGAAACTGGGGGCACTAGGCCCTTCTGAACCAAAAGACAAAGACACCATGAAAGCAATAGTAGATGGACTTTTCCCAAGCCAACCAGAGACGGATAAAGTGACAAACGAACAAGAGACGACAGTGCCAGAGTTTGACGGGGCAGAGCTCATTAAAGCTGTGTCCACGATCAGGCCTGATAAGGCACCCGGACCAGACGGTATACCGGGAGAGATCATCCGGTAGATCGCGGGCGCACGACCAGGACTCCTCCTGGACAAGTATAACGCGGTCTTACGGGCGGGCATCTTTTCCAGACGATGGAAGACGGCTAGACTGATTCTCCTGCATAAAGGCAAGGGAGAGCCGAATAGTCCGTCTTCCTATAGGACCCTGAGTCTCCTAGACACAGCGGGTAAACTGTACAAAGCGTTACTGAAACCGAGACTGACGAACGCGGTAACTGCAAACAGAGGACTGGCAGGAAATCAGCACGGATTCCGACGGGGCCGCTCAACTATAGGGGCGATTCGACACGCGACCGACGCCTTCCGGCGGAGGAGGCGCGTGTGCTACGGAGGGAGGCCAATAGTACTTCTCGCGACTCATGACGTCAGGAATGCCTTCAAATCCGCTCGGAGGGGGGATATTCTGGAGGCCTTACAAACTTTCAAGGTTCCCGAATACCTGATGCGGGTAGTGAGGGAGTACCTATACGACAGATGGATTCGATACGAGACGACCGACGGAACAGTGACCAGACGAATCACAGCAGGAGTCGCCCAAGGTTCAATCCTTGGACCCGACTTCTGGAACATACTGTACGACGCACTACTAAGACTACCGATGCCACCGGGGGTGGAGCTGGTTGCCTACGCCGATGATGTGGCTGTGGTGATAATAGCCCGTACCTCAGAGCTGGCGCAAATGCTACTGAACCGCGCGATGTTACGAATCAATAGATGGATGATTGGACGCGGACTTAGCCTTGCCCTGGCCAAGACAGAACTCATCCTTCTGACGGGAAGCAGGATTAATACCCTGATTCCCATGATAGTCGGAGAGGTACCGGTGCAGACCAGTGGGGTGGTCCAGTATCTGGGGGTGACCCTAGATACGAAGATGACCTTCTGGCCGCACATACAACAGACAGCGAGGAAGGCGGCAGAGAGGACTTCCGCTCTCAGTCGTCTTATGGCAAACACATTTGGACCCAGGCAATGGAAGAGACGACTACTGATGACAACGACCCACTCAATCATGCTCTATGGGGCGGAGGTGTGGGCCGACGCTTTAGGGGTCAAGAAATACTGCAAACGACTGACAAACGTGCAAAGACAAGGAGCACTTCGATTGATAGATCGCTTGAAACAGCCCGATCTGAGAGGATCAGCGAGTCACGTCACACGGCGGGTAGTTTCGGTGAACTGCCGTCACACTCCAACTATTATGGTCCATGAGGATTTATCCTGTTTTTTACCACCATAAAAAAAAATAACAATTTGTAGGTGAGACAGGAACGAGACGAACGAGAACCCATCAACCCCCGCGGTGGAACCTACGTAAATTCGACGGACGAAAATGTTCGAAAGAGCTAATGGCTGCACCGGCTCCAGGGGAGAGAATTCCCCCAGAACTGACGGGCCGGCAAAGAGCGGAAAGACTGAAAGACGAGACAGCCAAATTAATAGACAGCTTGTGCAGAGGCACAATGCCGAAACGTCGACAGATACAACAAAGACAACCACAATATTGGTGGACGAACGAAATAGCCGAGTTACGCAGAAATCGGCGACGAGTAATAAGGGCAGGGGGCGGACCCGAAAGGGAAAACCTCCAAGCCATGTACAAAACCGCACGGAAGACGCTAACGAAAGTAATACGAGACAGCAAGACGCGATGTTGGAGGAAGCTCTGCGAGGAGGTGAACGGGGATCCCTAGGGAACCGACTACAAGATTATGACCGGGAAACTAGGGGCCCGTCTCACCGGAACTTAAAGATGCCGAAACAGCAGGACGGATTGTTGACGGATTTTTTTTCGACGTACCCGATTAGGACAAACGTGATGGATGACGTGGACGTACAAATGCCCCCGCTTTTGCCGCTGAGGAGCTCATCAGAGCAACGAATGCGATGAAGACGGGTAAGGCACCGGGATCGGACGGGGTACCATCCGAGATCCTCCGGCTTGTGGCTCGTCTACGGCCGGAGATATTCCTCGACCTGTACAACACGTGTTTGACGACAGAAACGTTCAGCAACCGGTGGAAGGTGGCATGGCTCGTTCTTATCCCAAAAGGTAGGGGCGATCCTGACACGCCTTCGGCTTACCGACCGTTGAGTTTACTTGACACGACTGGTAAACTCTTTGAACAACTACTGAGACCGAGACTGATGGATGCGATACAGATCGGAGGAGGCTTATCAGATTTACAGTTCGGTTTCAGGAGGGGTCGATCGACGATTGGAGCGATCTAAAAGGTGGTCGACTCTTTCCTGGAACTAGACAGACACTGCCACGCAGCGCGACCTATAGTGTTGCTGGCGACGCTCGACATTAGGAATACTTTTAACCCGGCCAGGTGGAAGGATATTTTGGAGGCGCTGAAAAGCAACTTCGGGATCCAGCCATACCTGCTTCGAGTTGTGGAGGATTACCTAAAAACAGACGGATAACTTACGAGACGATAGAAAGACAAGTAACGAGACAGGTCACCGCTGGGATGGCACAGGGATCGATACTGGAACCTGACTTCTGGAATGGCTTATACGATAGCTTGCTTCGGCTTGGGATACCGCTCGGAGTGACCCTCGTCGCCTACACTGATGACGTGGTGGCGGTGATTACGGAGATGTCCCCCGAGCTGGCGCATCTGGCGTTGAACCAGACCATGAGATGAGTCGAATGATGGATGACAGACCACGGACTATAACTCGCAGCGGAAAAAACGGAACTGATGTTTCTCATGAGAAGACGCATACAGACGATACTGTACATGAGGGTGGGGACATGCGAGAAGGAGATCAAGAGGGAAGTCAAGTACCTTGGGGTAATCCTCAATACGAAGATGACGTTCTGGCCTCATATACAGAAAACAACCCGGAAAGCGGCAGAGAGAATAGCATCCTTGATTCGCCTGATGGCAAATACGACGGGACCGAGATCGGGAAAATGACGACTGTTAATGGCGACAGCTCACTCAATCCTTCTATACGGCGCGGAAAATTGGGCAGACTCCCTGAAGACAAAGAAATACTGTAAGTCGATGTTGATGGTACAGAGACAGGGCGCAGAGCAAATCGCTTGCTGCTACCGCACAGTCTCTGCGCAGGCTGTTTTGGTGGTGGCTGGCGTATTACCCGTGGATCTTCTGGCCTTTGAACGCAAAAGAATCTACGGGGGCAGCGTGGACATAGGACGAAAGAACGCGGTAATCGCTGAGCGCGACAGGACAATTGACATTTAGCAAGGCCGATGGACAGAGGAACGAGGTGGTAACTGGACGAGACGATTGATACAGGACTTGAGGCTGTGTCTCGAAAGGAAATTTAGTGATGTAAATTTCTACGTCATCCAGCTCTTAACGGGCCACAGGTACTTCCGACCGTACCTTTACAACAAGAACAGACTACGAACACCCGACTGTAAGTACTGTGAACACGAACAAGACGACGCGGAACACACGTTTTTCACGTGTGACCGCTGGACAAGACTCAGACAGGAACTGGAAGAAACAGTCGGCAGCATCACCTCCGATAACATTGTGGCTGTGATGCTGTGTGAACCCGAATGGTGGCGCTTAGTTGCTACCTATACGGAAACTATACTGAGACGTAAGAACGCGGACGACTGCCTGACAGATGACTGAGCAGACGAAGTGAGGCGACGTAACGAGATATGGAGGAACGACACGAACGGACGAACACAGACAGAACCCCCCAGTCAGAAGTAATATCAATATAGTCCCTGGCTGAGGGAAGGATACCAAGAAGATGGTGGTTTAGTGGGTAGGCCTGTTTTTTTTCGGGGAGTCCCACATAACCCCTTAGTCAGAAAGATTAAGGGGAATCCGCAAAATGGATTCTGCAACTCCTTGTAAAAGAAAAATAATAATGATAATAATAACCCAATATCCAAGATAAATCAAAGTTCGATTATCAAGGTCGTTATTGATTTAATCATTACGTGTGTTCATGCCACATTTAGTAACGTGAAACTATCTAATCAATGTATGCAAAGAGGGAGTATCCAGTCTATCTAGGCAAGATGAGAATGCTGAGCCGATCAAGACAAGACGTTGGCTACACAGCCAATGAAGGCAAGATATTAATTACCCAGCCAATGAAGGCAAGGTATTGATCACACAGCTAATGAAGACGAGGTATTGATTATACAGCCAATTAAGGCAAGGTAGTTAATACTTAATACTCAAATAGTTAATAATGCCCAGCCAATGAAGACAAGACGATGATTACAGATAGAGTTATGGTCAAGGTTGTAACACAAACATTTATACCATAATTTGTTCAAATACCGCCGTTCAAATTTATGCAGTGTTGAATTCTACGTTCAAAGTTTACAACTGTGGATAACAAAATGTGACGCGGAATAGCTCTACAAGCTTGTATGATGCGTTGCATCATATCTTGCCGTGTTGTTGGTTGCTGTGCACAAACAACACTTTTCAAATAGCCCCATAAAAAGAAATCTGGACTTGTTAGATCTGATGATCTTAGACACCACTCAGTAATGTCACTACAAATGCCTATCCATCGTCTTCGGTATAGTTGGTTCAAGAAATGACGGATTATTAGTGAGCGATGACACGGTGCACTGTCCTGTTGAAGGCATAATCGTCGTCTTGTTTCGAAGTCCAAATCGTTCAATAATTCTGGTAAAAAATTAAGATATGCTGCGTCGTTGACATTCCCATCGAAAAAATAAGGTCCTATCAGATAACCATTTATTATACCGCACCAAACCACGAGGCTTCATCTATGTTGATTATCAACATGACATACCCAATTCAGGTTCTGGATAAACCAATAATGACTATTATGGCGATTGAGTTGCCCATTACTATGAAATGTAGCTTCGTCCGAAAACATTACATATCTGAAAAATTCAGGATCTTTACGAATCCTTGCTTGTGCCCAATTACAGAATTCGAGTCTACGGCGGAGATCATCTGGCATCAAAGCTTGAGTCAAAGTTATGTGATACGGATGAAATTTATGAAGCTGCAAAATTCTACCGGCTGTTGTTCTTGGGATTCCAGTACGTCTCTGAATTTCCCGAACGTGAGAGGCGTGAGAGGACTCATCGTAATTATTTTATAAAAAAACTTCCTATCAAACTCGTTATTCCCAAGGTTAGATAAATTAGCTTGCTTGTGATTTGGCAGGGATGGTTTTTAGAGGTTAAGTGAGTTGAAGGGTAGGTGGATAGGTTGGTTAGTTGGGTTATGATCTGAAATCCAATTATTTTATGAAAATAAACGAATAAACTTATTGTTACTAGAGCTGTGTAGGTTAGCCTGCTTGTGGTTTGAGTGGAATGGTTTTCACTCCTAAAAATGAGTTAGGACCGATATAAAAAATGTGTCTCATGGTTTCCAATGTTCTACTAGTCTGCCAAGTTTCATTGAAATTAGTGGGTGATAGTTGGGTAGGGTTATTTGTAAGAGGATACTAATGCTGTGAACTCACTATCACCTGAAATACGAGAACCCATAGTGCGTCATCAAACCCTACTACAAGACGGCTATGGTAACAGACTGCACCGTAGTTCCTTATCAGGATGAGAAAGGATTGTGGTTAGATGAGACTATATATAAAAGTAAATATGGAGTTATCGACTTTGTCAAAATTTGAAGTGGATCATGTGGACGTAGGGGAGTAATTAATTATATATAAGTGCACATTGCGTCCGCATTATTGCAGGGCAACAGAAGATAAAACGGTAATATAGCCAGCCAAGACATTTAGTATGCGAGAACGCTTATAGGTCCATTTACATACGTTTATTATTCTACATAGAAAATTTTGATCACAAAAACAGAATAATTAAATCAGCATTAAGGAATTTACACTTACGAGAATAGAAGAATTTCACGTTCGGATTACAATTCTGTGATTGTTAAAATAAGAAGCTAACTTGTCAAGCGATGAAGTTATAAACTTGAATTAATAAATAGTTATTTTATTCTAGTATCTGCAACAGTTTTTATGAATACAATATACATGTCTTTTGTTAAAGGTAAAATTTCAATGTTTTTAAAAAAGTGATTAGATATATAGGTATGATAAAATTCAGTATTATAACCAAAGAGATTATGAAAAACTACAGGTATTATGTGAGAATCTTGATAGTTCAAATTGCAACTTTGATGGGCTGTAGTTCGATATTTTTTTGTCAAGTGACAATTATCATGAACTTTCGTTGAATCAGTAATAGGTTTTTCCTATACAGGGTATCCCACTTTAACTTGGACAGTAGGATAACGCAAAACTTTACAAAATATTCGAAAAATGTTTCATATAAAAGTTGTATGGTTCAAAGGAGATAAGCTCAGGATGACCTCAAACTAGATCTTGAACTTTATTTTCAAGATTATTTTAAGATCAACTTTGTTTTTTTTTTTTTAAATAGGAACCCCTATTTCTGACCTAAATTCGGATAGAGCGAGAAATTCTACCTTAAAATGATCTATTATACGTCTATTATTATATCTATTATACGTATTATTATATCTATTATCTATTATACGGGAGAACCTTCAAGGTCATTTTAAGGTCAACTTTGTTTTTATATGTTATGCTGTTTGTTGGTTCGCTCTAGGTTAAGCAGTCAAGAGGCCTGACTCACAACTGGCTGCTTACCTCAGTAACGAGTAACTCAAATAGCGTAAAATCCCTGGCCTGACTGCTTAACTCTGCGCTTAAGACTTCTCATCAGCTGCAAAGTCTTACACCCTCTAGGGAGGGTTGTGTGTGCATCGATGTATGATTCATCTAAGTAAGGTAAGATCATGTAGAGATCCAGTCAGCCAAGGCAAGATCGTGTAGAGATTCAATCAGTCAAGGCAAGATATTGTAGAGATCAAACAATATATAAAAACAAAGTTGACCTTGAAATGACCTTGAAGGCTCTTCCGTATAATAGATAATAGATATAATAATACGTATAATAGATATAAAAATATACGTATAATAGATCATTTGAAGGTAGAATTTCTCGCTCTATCCGAATTTAGGTCAGAAATAGGGGTTCCTATTTAAAAAAAAAACAAAGTTGATCTTGAAATCATGTATATGACGTGCATTTGATGTATAAAATTCAACAATTTTCTCTGGTATAAATTCATTCATAGGTTTTGAATGATCATAGATATTTTGTACTTTTTTACGTAATAGACTATATTTTTTAACTTTTCTTTAAGCTATTTTTATAGCTCTGGTCCATGATAAGACTTGTAACACCTACGTTAATAATTTTAAATTCCGCATGGAAAATAAGCCCAAACAACGTCGCGTCATAAATTATTTTAAGGGGGAAGGCTCGGAAGGCGTATTCGCTTCGTCGCGGAAAATTAACGAGGGCTTATGTCGTTCGGTAGTGTCAATAATCGCGATTTACCTAGTTACGAGAGAGACAGGTTGTACAAAGAAACTCACCCTTTCGAATATTTATTTACATTTTATTACAACTCCTTGTTTTTACATGCGGTGTTCGACGTGTACGTCGGACAAGTCCGGGCTAGTCCGTTCCGTGCGGATTAACGCACAGGAGACAGAACATCGCCTTACAACTTTCCCGCGAGTTCCCGCGAGTGCGATGCGAATTTACGCACGCAGCCACTCGTCCGCGTCCGGCCGATACGATGCTTAGAGAGAGAGAAATCAAGGCGCGCACCAAGAAACGAAAAAAGGTTCCTGACCTTAGGAGGAAGCGCTGCTGTGGAAGTCCACGTCCGTTAGGCCAACTACGTAGTCCTCAAAAAGTGGATATCTATGTAGGTACAGCTGGTCTTCCTCTTCGATACTGTTCACTCGGTGGCAATTAATTGGTCACGCACTTTTTCGTCGCGAGGCTTAACTAGCTCAAAATGGTTGCTGGTCAAAGCCATACTACTGCCGCGATCTTGCGCTTTCCGCGACGTTTTACGCGCCCCTCCCTATAGGTACCCAATCAGCCGAGCGCCTCCGGCTACGCACACATGTGCGACTCATGCCGGTGACACTATTTCTCCCTCTCCTCCTCTGCTCTCCGCCCTCGCTCCATCCCTCCAACGCCAGGCATCTCCGCCGATCAGGAATCAAACCTGCAACAAAGCCACATCGTGCGTCGATACTCGGTTTTATCAACCGAGACCGATGTGGCAGCGGCTCAGGGGAGGCACGCGGAAGAGAGAGAGAGAGAGAGGCGAACAAGGCGAGCGAACTCAACGGTCGATTCGTCCGTCACAGACTCAAACGCTGATAAACTTTCATCAAAACTACACATTAAGTAGTAGTCTATATCAAATATTTTATGATATTGAGTTGTAACAGTATTTTGATTTACGTCTTGCTCATCAACATTCGATTTCTTTAATAAATATTCACAATCTTTGTACCTACGAATCCAAGAGATTTATCAAGTAACTTGGACCTCGCGAGCATATTATCGCTGCCTGTCTCTATGCATGCAGGTGACCCTTGTTGATCGAAAACCGCAACAAACTCGCTAACGAGCAATAGACAAACATCAAGTTCTGATTCACTCGACTGTATTCAGAAGATGAGTCGGTTCATGCACAGGTTTTCGCGAATCCTAAGAATGCAAGGTGTGGGACGGTGGCATGTGAAGGTCAGAGGACGAATTCTGGAGGATTAACCTTTTTGTTTAACCACTATAAAAAATAATAATATCGATATTTTCCTAAGTTAAAAATGTACTTAATTCGAGATACCTTTACAGAATCTTAATATAACTTAAATATTTTTTATTACATAAAATTGTATGTCAATTTTTACTTACTAAAACCTTTCAATTATGAAATTGTAATTTCATTTTATGATATTTTTTTTATTATCATGGAAGCCATAGTACGTACCCCTTGCTACTTGTTAACATAAAAGCCGAAAGAATTGGTTCTATACACAATGGCTGGTGTTAAAAAAATTGAAACAAAATTTGAGACAAGAATCGTGATGAAGCTGGAAACCCAATTCGACGTGTTCCTTGTAAACAAATTAATTGAATACTTCATTGTAAACATAGCCTCATACCACAGCTTGGTTGATCAAATTAATAAGAGAAATGTTAAGTTTAAATATGTAACGGTCCTATTAATGAGCTATTTATTAAATCACTGAATGACTGCAACTAGTCTAACGTATCTATCTGTTTAGTCAAAACAATACATTAAGCGGCGCTACCTCACTGTTTACGCGACCGTATACAAATAAGAGTCGAATCAAAATAAACAGCGTGACGTCACAAAATAATAAACATAGATATAATGATTCATGATATTAAGAAAAATATGTTAATTATAGATAATTTTAATATAACAAAGTATTGATTATATATATTTTAGCATGTAGATTAATAATATTATAACAAAATTCTCATTCAATTATGAAATAATAATGAAAATCAATATGCAAAAGTTGATTTATTTATTAACATATGAAATATTAGAAAAATATAAATAATTAATATGCAAAGTGAACAAACATAGAATATGAGTAAGAATTGGTTTCATTAATAACAGCTAAATAATAACTGTTATTAATAAATAAACAATTAATAATTTATTTAAACAATAAGCTACATATAGAACGAAAATATTAAGTTTATACTTGATAATGATAACTTTATAATTTAGAAATCTTATATAATTAATTTAATAATTGCATATTAAGATTAGAAAAAACCGTTACAAATATGAAAAATTAGTCATAATTCAAATGTTATTAATTAATTTAAATAATTAATTTTGGAAAATACTTCCAAAATTAATCAACTATAAAGTTATATGAAATTTTAATAATTTTCTATTGTAAATAATGTAATATCACATTAATTAACTTTATTAGTTAATAACTTTTGACGACACTATTGGCGATAATTGTATATTGTATAAAATCAACAAATAACAAATTCTGTAAAGTTTACATGTGTTAAAAACTTAATATTAATGGTTATTTACTTGTAAATTAAGAAAACTCATTTCTCAAAATTCGCGAATGTCTCTCGAATTTTCGATGAAATCTCTACTGCAAAAATAAGCGGGAAAATCTGTGTATAAATAGGCCCACCTTTGCACAGGCTAGCATTCACTTCTAGCCTTGCAAGGTGAGCGCATGAGTCTGAATAAACTTGGATTAATACCTAAGTTCTTTCTCTCATTGTGATTAACTAAGCAAGACTATCCTTTCCTTATAATTTGAGCTCAATTTATAGAACATCTCGCGCTATAAGAAACTTGGGCCGAATTATATCCTATCAAAGAAAGACTTTAGCTCTGCTTATGGGACAATTCGCACCATAAGAAACTAGGGCATTGTCTGACTTTCCTCGATATATTGCACTTACTTATGTATATTTGATTTACTTATTTATTATATTTGATTTATTTATCGATTTTATTGAGAATTAGAGTAAAATCATTGGAAACAAATTCTTACTCATTAGCTAGATTACGAGAGTTCGAATTATTTTATTTATAAGTGATACGAACATCACAAATACTTTGGTGATTACTGGCTAGAATTTAGTTAATCACAAATGTTATGTTATGTAACATTTGAAATGTGATGCTATATTAATTGAATTATTAGGTTACAATAATAAAAAAAATTTATATGTGTATGTATGTGTGCGTGCGCGCGTGTACATATGTAATATATACGTAGAGAATGTATCATTTTAATCGACCGAGTGGATTTCCTCGGTTAGGCTAAAAGCTGCTTAACTTTGAGAGAAAAATATTCATACAAAGAGTAATAAATAGTAATAATGTTACATTAGTAAAAATATATACCCAATAAACCAAGACAAATGTTTACTTTCATTTTACATTTATTTTATTTTATAATAATGGTAAAGTCAAATATAGGTTGAGTTTACTATTAAGTTATTTATATTCTAAATATTATTTATTTAACCTCGAAATAGATTTTTTAAGTTATTTTTATTTGCTTGAAGGTATTAAATTAATCACCTCTGGAAATGGCGGATTGTGCGAAGCAAAGTTTTTCTTGGTATTGCAGCATATGCTCAACGAATGTGATCTTACATTTCAACTCCCGTTGTAGGCCATAGATCAAAAACAACATTTTTTTAATAGCTCCATAAAAAATATCTGAACATGTAACATTAGATGACTTAACAAGTCGGTTAATTAGACCTTCTCGTTTAATCCATCTAATATTATAACTGTCATTCAAAAAAGTACGTACGATTCGAGTAAAATGTGATATTGTACCATTATGCTGCAACCACATTATTGTTGTATTTGTAAATCAACATCTTTCATAATTGCAAATAACTGATCTCTTATTAATCGTCAATAAGTATACCTGGTTTTTACATTTTTAATGTGCATGTTTGCCTCTACTCCAGATTTTCGTATTTTTGCATGATGATTCTTTATCTATGAGTTTTTCATTAAGAGTAATACTACACCCGTTAAAAAAAAAGGAATCTGAAACCTATAATTTCTAAAATTTTGAGCATGCCATAAATATTTTTTATTTCCCTGCTGTAAATGGCATATTTTATGTGTATAGCGGCATACAAAATTTTTTGCTACGAGGACTTTGTGATAGGCGAAGTGCTATTTTTTGTTATAGAAACTTACGTTAATATTGTGATATCATAATAATAATAATGAGTGATTTTTAATCTCATTCTTCTCAAAACAACTTTATGCTGACAAATTGACACGTAAAAATTAAAAATGAAAATAAATGTTCACCTTAAGTTAAAATTGCTGATCAGAGTAATAATGAAAGTAAGTACGACATTCCGTGCAATGAAAAGTTAGGTTGGTTGTTTGCTCGCAGTTTGCACTTTTCTCTCAACAATACCGTGAAATTTAATCATATTATACAATAAAAGCATTGATAGAGCAAAATTGTTGTTGTAAATATATTATATAATGTATTTTTCAACAGATGAAAGAAATAACAAAATAAATGAAAATAAACATGAGATATCAAAATAAAGTAATTCAACTAGTGGTGCAGATGAAATAATAAATGCTCAAGTTAAAAAATCGAATGGAAATATGAAAGCAACGAAAATAAATATTATCAAGTACTTTACTTTTTTCATAAGACTAATCTCATGTGTTACTGTATTTGCTTTTAATTTCCTGATATTGACAAGTATTTGCCTAAGTATTTGACAGTGCATTTTTGTGTATTTGTCATCTAGTGTAATAGATGGACACGTATTTTTACGGAGGGTGAATGTGGTGTGAACTGATTTACTTTCGTTAACTATTATTTTCCATCAGTTAAGCCAATTTTGGAGGTGATTATCTATGTAATTTTGAATTGTTTTGGATGCTGTCGTTGCCTTTGATTGTACAGATAGAATTGCTGCGTCATCTGCATACGAGGTGTGTTCAAAAAGTAACGAGAATTATTAAATTTCGCGGGTTTAGAGAGTCCGCTTGTATAAAATTTTTTTTTATTATGTTGGTACACATGCCCCTGAAGTACGATAAAATTTTCAGCAATATTCATTGCTTACTTTTTAAGTGGCAGCCGCTAACGTTAGACGTGTTTTTCGAGCTCGGCGATTTTCGTTTGTGAAAAAAAATGGATCAAAGAATTTGTATTAAATTTTGCGTAAAAAATGAAATAAAGTGTAGTAAAGTTTGTCAAATGTTAACAAAGGCATATAGTGAGTCTGCTATGAGTAAAGCAAGGATTTATGAGTGGTATAAGCGGTTCCAAGATGGCCACGAAAACGTTGAAGATGACGAACGACCCGGACGCCCAGGCACATCAACAACCGATGAAAACGTGAAAAAAGTGAAAGAAATGGTTATGAACGATCGCCGAATCACAATCAGAGAAGTCGCTGATGATGTTGGCATATCAGTTGGCTCATGCCATCAAATTTTTTCGAATGTTTTGGGTATGAAACGTGTGGCAGCAAAATTCGTTCCAAAATTGTTGAATTTCGAACAAAAACAGCGGCGAATGGAAGTTGCTCAGGAGTCGCTAAATGAAGGCAATAACGATGCAGAACTACTAAAACGTGTTATAACAGGTGACGAAACATGGGTTTACGGATATGATGTCGAAACTAAGGCTCAATCGTCCCAGTGGAGGCATTCTGGATAGCCAAGACCGAAAAAGGCTCGACAAGTGCGGTCGAATGTGAAAGTTATGCTCACTGTGTTCTTCGATTTTAATGGCATAGTGCATTATGAATTCTTGCCACAAGGTCAAACAATCAATAAGCAGTACTACCTACAAGTTCAACGTCGTTTGCGTGAAGCAATCCGAAAAAAACGCCCGGATTTGTGGCAAAACAATTCATGGCTTTTGCACCACGATAATGCGCCTGCTCACACTTCATTGCTCGTTCGTGAATTTTTGGCCAAAAACGAAACTGTAACGATGCCTCAGCCTCCATATTCGCCAGATATGGCTCCATGTGACTTTTTTCTATTTCCAAAAATAAAGAGAACATTAAAAGGCCGTCGTTTTACAAGCATAGATGACATTAAAAGCGAATCGCTGAAAGAGCTAAAAGCTATTACAAAGATCGAGTTTCAAAAGTGTTTCGAGGATTGGAAAAAGCGTTGGCATAAGTGTATTGTATCCGAAGGGGACTACTTTGAAGGCGACAACATTAATGTAGATGAATAAATAAATATTTTTTTCATAAAACGAAAATTCTCGTTATTTTTTGAACACACCTCGTATGTTGCTGTCACGATATTATTTGATATTGGTAGGTCTGAGGTGTATAACAAATATAGCGTTGGGCCAAGAACACTGCCTTGTGTTACTCCTGCCTTTATTAGATGGCTTTTTGACTTACACTTGTTTATTTTGACTTGAAAAGTTCTATTTTGTAGGTATGACTGAAGTAGCTCGTAGTGGTGCACAGGGAGATAACTCTTGACCTTGAATAACAGTCCTTCGTGCCACACTCTGTCGAATGCTTGTGCGACATCCAGAAATAATCCAGTGCAATACTTCCTGTCCTCTATTGCCTTCCTAACCACAGCCACTATTTAGTTAACTTGCTCAATCGTGGAGTGACTATTCCTGAATCCGAATTGATGCTCGGGGATAAGTTTCCTGTTCGCTATTGTTGGAGTGATTTCAGCTATTATTAGTTTCTCAAAAATGTTTGATAGTGAAGGTAGAAGGCTGATCGGTCTTTAAAACGTTACTAGTTCTGGTTGTTTTCCAGGTTTATTTATTAATACAATCTCAGCTAATTTCTACTGGGAAGGAAAATAGCAGAGACGCAAGCATACACTAAACAATCGTTATGTATCATATCGCATTTTGGGGTAGCATTTTAATCATTTTTCCCGTAACATTATCAAATCGGGGAGCTTTTTTATTTTTAATATTATTAATAATGAGTAATACTTCCTTCATTTTTATCAATTTGATCGAAGTGCTATCTTGTGCATCAGATTCTTATAGTAAAATATTTTCTTTCCGTTCGGTAATTATTCTTTGGTGTGGCTGAATACAGTGCTAAAGTGATTTGCGAAGGTTTCAACTTTTTCCTCGTCCGATCTCGCTCAGTCACCATCCGGTTTTCTGATAGGCGGTATATATGATGTTGGTCTTTTAAGTCGTTTTGTGGTTTTCCATAGTGAGTAGTCTGTTGTTTCTGTTGGACTCAGTGTTCTAAGATAATTTTGTGTTTGGGTATTATTTTCTTCTTGTAGCATTTTCTTTAGGACTTTGATTGCTTTGTTGAGTTTTGATTTATCTTGAGTAGATCTGGTTATTTGGTATCTTTTTCTTAGTGATCTTTTTTCTTTGATTGTTTTGGCTATTTTAGAGGAGTTGATTTGTTGCGTATTATTTCTGGTTGTTATTATAAAGCAGTCATTAATGGAGTTAGATAAAAGTACATTGAGTGAATTTATGCAGCTTTCTATATTGATAGTTGTTTTAAGTGAGACATTACACGTAAAGCGTTCATCTATGGAAAGAGCATATTTTTTGCAGTCAACTTTTATGTGTTTGTTTACATTGTTGTGTACTTGACGGTAAAGAGTAATTATTACCGGCGAATGGTCCGATGTAAGGTCTAGGCATAATGCTGCTTCGAAATAATTTTTGCTTATCCCTTTTACTATTGCAAAGTCAATCAAGTCCGGGAGCTTTTCTTAAGTCTGTAAGCCAATATGTTGGTTCTCCAGTGGATATCGGGGTGAATTTATTTTTTGGTAGTATTTCATAGAGTACTCTGCCTTTGGGTGTTGGAGTTTCTGATCTAGATCCCCACCACGGGTGCTTCGCATTATAATCTCCTCCTGCTATAAAACGGTTTCCTAGTATTTTGAAGAATTCTGTCCATTTTTCCTTTATTATTGTTTTGTTTGGAGGACAGTAAACAGCTGATATTGTAAACGGTTCCTCTTTATCCTTGATGATTATACTAGTTGCTTGAAGGTAGATTTCACTAGTATGTATGTGAACGTGGTGATTTATATTTGTTTTGATTACAATAGCAGTACCTCCGTGTGCGTCATCGAGTGGATGATTTGTTTTGTGTACTGAGTAGTTTGGTATGTGGAGAAAAATGTTACTGGTAAAATGTGTTTCTGAAACTAACATAATATCAATATTTTCGTGAATTAAAAATGCTCTTAATTCGAGGTGTCTTCGCGAAAGGCCATTTGCATTTCAAATAGCAATTTTTAAATTGTTTGCATCATTTTTTCTATCAATTGTTCGAGTTTATTATTTGACTTTTCATCGTTACTGCAACTATTTTTTTCTGTGTGTACTGCTATTTGTTTTGGTGTTTCTGTTTCATTCTGGCCTTTATGTTTAGCTATTACCTGGCTACCTAATAATTCGCCCGGCCGCACATCACTGTGAGAGAGAGAATAACTGGGAGAGAGATAACTTGACCTTCGTTCTTCTCCTCGGTGATCCCTTGAAGGCATAGGTGGCAACTAGGGCAGGCCAACTGTCCGGCCTCTTGTTGTTGTCACTGCTGCAGGTGGTGCGCGCTCTGACGAAGGCCAGGGCGTGGGGCCGCTCGGGATGGAAGGCAGTCAACCTCTTTTTCCAGGGAACGATGGCAGATGGTGGAAGCACGAATTAATTTCTTGTTCGACTGACCCCAATTGCTGACTGACGTAGAGTGAATGACTGACTGATGCCACGCAATACTCCTACGGGGATAGTAATCGCTCTCTCCAAACTATCCCTACTTAACCCACTTTTAAGCGGCGTGTGTCGAAGCGCTAATTGATCGCGTGTCGCTCACCTGTCTAATAACCGCTTAGCGTGCTTTCACACGAGCGCTCTTTATCTCTTTATCTTTCTCTCTCTTTTCTAGTTCTCTCTCTCTCTCTCTTTCTTCAACTGCAGCGCCTTCTTACATTTGCCTTTCTGCAATGCTCTCTCTCGCTTTCCTTAGGCTATCTTAGCTGAGCCTGGTAATTTATAGCGCCTGAAAAAGAGGAACAGTATTAGGCGCATAGAGAAGTGCGCCCAATACTGACCACTGAGCCTTGCCGAGGGCAAAGGGGAGAGGCAGAGGAACCGACGAGAAACAGGCAACAGCCTACTCTCGTCACAAAATTGAGAATATACAATGTATTTTCAGGAATGCGAGGTAACTATGTTCCAATAACGGAAGTATGTACGAGGTGTGTTCAAAAAGTAAGGTGACTTTGTATATTTAAGAAAAAATATTTATTTATTTATCAATATTTATGTTGTCCCTTTCAAAGTAAGCCCCCTAAGATACAATACACTTATACCAACGGTTTTTCCAATCCTCAAAGCACTTCTCATAAGCACTTTTCGGTATAGCCTTGAGTTCTTCCAGCGGTGCAGTCTTTATCTCTTCAATCGTTGCAAATCTCCGTCCTTTCATAGGTCTCTTTAGTTTTGGGAACAAGAAAAAGTCACATGGGGCCAAATCCGGTGAATATGGTGGCTGAGGCAGGATTGTGGTGTTGTTTTCGGTCAAAAAATCTCTCACAAGCAAAGATGAGTAAGCAGGGGCATTATGGTGATGCAAAAGCCATGAATTGTTTTTCCACAATTCTGGGCGTTTTCTTCGTATTGCTTTTCACAAACGGTGCATAACTTCAAGATAATACTGTTTATTGACCGTACGTCCATATGGTAAGAACTCCTGATGCATCACGCCATGGTAATCGAAGAAAACAGTGAGCAAAACTTTGACATTTGATCGAATTTGGAGTGTTTTTTCGGTCTTGGGACGATTGGACTTTGGTTTCGATATCATAACCATATACCCATGATTCGTCACCAGTTATGACCCTTTTGAGTAAATCTGGGTCGTCGTTGACGTTATTCAACAGTTCCTGAGCGATGCTCATGCGACGGTTCTTTTGGTCAAAATTTAGCAATTTCGGAACAAACTTCGCTGACACACGTCTCATGCCCAAAACGTAAGAAAAAATTTCATGGCACGAGCCAAGCGATATACCAACATCCTTAGCAACTTCTCGGATAGTGATTCGACGATTTATAGAACAATTTTCTTCACTGCTTGAACGTTTTCATCAATTGTTAACGTGCTTGGGCGTCCAGAGCGAGGCTCGTCATTGGCATCTTCCCGGCCATCTTGGAAGAGTTTGTACCACTTGTAAACATTTTTTTTACGCAGAACAGTTTCACCACATGCCACGGTCAACATTTCAAGTGTTTCGGAGCACTTTATTTTATTTTTTACACAAAATTTGATGGAAATCCTTTGATCCATATTTTTCGATAGCAAGAAATCGCCGAGCACGCAAAACACTTATAACCTTTACGCCTCCCACAACCAAACAAAAAATGCTATGCACTTGAAACTTGGTACAGATGTTCGGGAAGAGTGTACCAACATAACAAAACAAAAAAATCTATAATCGAAAGTACGTTGCCCGTGAAATTTGAAAAGTCACCTTATTTTTTGAACACACCTCGTACTTCTATTGATCATATCCCTATAACTGTTGTAAATAAATGATTGCCAACAAAATATATATTTTGTGAACTGTAACAGGCTGCCGTTTAACCAGTAATTTTCCCTAGAATATGCCTACTCAATGGCTAAGGGACGCCTAGTTATCTATGTGCTCGAAACACATCAACCTACCTTGTCCGGGAGTGCGCCTGCGCAGCGTCTCCTCGCCAATCCGAGTTGGGTTCCCCAACTCGCCACTTGGCGGCGCTGTCGCTCCTGCTTAGCAGCGCTCCTGCGGCTGCTGCTCGAAACTATGTTGGCGATTCTCGTCTACCGATATCCGCGTGATTCGTGCTACGATACCGGCTTATTTGAATCGAACGTCAACAAACGCGAACTCCGGACAAAGGAATGACAAAGCAATGACTCGATTAAGGATTTCAGTTAAACGCTTTATTCGATAAAATAGATACACGGGGGATTTGCCGAGAGTCTTGCGCACGCAAACGCGAATGACAATACACGCTAGATGGGAGAGAGAGAGAAAACCGCGATCGCCGCGAACTAACCGCTCGCGCGCAACAAACAATTTCTTCGCGCACGCTGCGCGGGATCGCACGCTGACAACAATAAAAAGGGAAGGTGCACCTACCGCGAGAACGATGAGGATACGGTGGCCAACCGTATCCGATGTACGCGTCGCTAATTTGCTGCTCCGCCACTCGCTGCACCCCGCTGTTATTGCTGTTGTTGTTGTTGCTGCTACGGTTGTTGCTGTTACGGTTGTTGCTGTTGCTGCTGCTGCTGTTGCTGCACTCAGCACACCGCACTCAAGTTCTCGACGCTAATCTCGCACCACCAAAAGAAACGCGATGACGGCACTAAGGAACAGGTTAGCTCGATGCAGACGGACTGAGTGACACAGTCATACTGCCTGTTGAACTCTCCCCTCCCGGTCATTGCCCCTACGCGCCCTCTCTCTCTCGCGAACCGATCGCGGCTTTTCTCGTTCAGCCGCTTATTAACCTCGCGCGAGTCGAACGATTTTCGGTAATCGTTGCAGAACATAATCATTAAATAAACAAAGTAATCGATAACACAGGCACACCAAGAAAAGGTTCAGGCCCATTTACAAGACCAAGCAGACTATGCTTTTTGGATCGCTGAATCCAAACCCGACGTCACTTTTTCTGTATCAGAACACTTTCAAGGTCATTTGAAGGTCAAACCTAGAGGATTCAATATAAAAATTCAATATAAAAATTTAATATAAAAATATATTTTGTGAGATAATAAATTTAATTTGAAGGTCATTTTGACTACATCTGGCTATCTCAAGGTCATTTGAAGATCAAATCTAGGATATATGATAAAATAATGGAAAAAGTCTTGTATAGGTTTTTTGGGCTGGAGAATCCAAATTATGAATCGCGTGACCTCTAGAAAGTAACGATCAAGGTCATTTGAAAATCAAATCAAGAAAACACATTGAAATAATCGGAAAAAACCTCATACAAAGATTTTTCAGATTGCGAAATTTATGAGCCTGAGCGCTGATATGCATGCTCCTGTAATTCCATGCTGTTGGTTGACTGTACAAGGGGTGTTCAAAAAGTAAGGTGATTTTATAGTTTTAGAAAAAAGTATTTATTTATTGATCAATATTATGTTGTCCCCTTCAGAGTAATACCCGTTAAATATGATACACTTGTGCCAGCGCTTTTTCCAATCATCGAACCACTTTTGATAATCATTTTGAGGTTTAGCCTTGAGTTCTTTCAACAATGCAGTTTTTATTTCCTGAATCTTTAAAAATCGATGTCCTTTCATTAGTTGCTTTAGTTTTAGGAAAAGAAAAATTTCACTAGGATCAAAATCCGGTAAACATGGAGACTGAGGCATAACTGTGGTATTGGTTTTGGCCAAAAAATTTGAGCTCACAAGCAACAACGAATGAGCAGGTGCATTATCGTGATGCAAAATCTACCAATTGTATTTCCAAAGTTCCGAACATTTTTTGCGTATTACCTCTCGCAAAGGACACATAACTTCAAGGTGATACTCCTTATTAATCGTACGACCTTGTGGTAAGAATTCCTGATGAACTACGCCACGGTAATCAAAGAATACAGTGAGCAAAACCTTCACATTTGATCGAACTTGACGTGCTTTTTTGGGTGTTGGCTCTTCTAGGATCTTCCATTGGAACGATTGAACTTTAGTTTCGACATTACAACCACGATTCATAACAATTAAATCCCTTTTCAGAAAATCAGGATCTTAATTGACTTCATCCAACATCTCCTGAGCAATAGTCATACAACGGTTCTTTTGATCAAAAGATCAATAGTTAAACCTTTTGTTATTTTTCAATAAATATTAATTCCTCG
The DNA here is from genome assembly GCF_024137745.1 of Phymastichus coffea. Taxonomy (NCBI): domain Eukaryota; kingdom Metazoa; phylum Arthropoda; class Insecta; order Hymenoptera; family Eulophidae; genus Phymastichus; species Phymastichus coffea. The sequence continues at coordinate 660,681 of NW_026706918.1, forward strand.
TTATAAAATGAGACTTTATTATTCCAACATCACTTGACCTGGTTTGCAAACATATTCAACGATAGTCTTCAAGGACTGTCCTAAACTATTATTTATTACGTTTATTTTTATCCGCATTTACAAGTCGAAATTTAATTTTATTTAAAGTGAGCTTTACCTCATTAAATTTATACTGGTACGTGTTGATTATTATTAAGTTAATGGCAACCTATAACAACATAACAAACACTAATGATTACTATCCAGTTTTGGCGAATGTCTAATTGATTTATTTTAACTCCTCGGTCATTAAAGAAAAGTAAACCAAGTGAAGTGCAAAGCCATATAAAGAAGCTGAGTAAATAAAGCAGCTAATCACGTTGATTATTATTAATAAACCTAGGTAAGTTCTGTCACTTGATTTACACGCATAATAAATAATTAACGAAGTGAATAATAATATTTTTATAGGTTCTTCAAATCTCTCTCCATAAGATATATATGTATGTATTAATGGCAGCCCTACCTATTGACTTTATTCTTTTAATATAATTATGAATTTCTATAGCCACCTTTGAAATAGTCTGTGCTGTATTTTTTTACCTAATTCATATTTAATTTCTTTTTATAACTAGTAGTTCCATCGGTATCTAATATAGTATTAAAAATTCTTTGCTCGTCGAATGTACCATATTCTATTATTTTCATTTCTTTTATTTTTATTACTAGTTTGCGCAATCAATTAGTATAGTGCATTACAGTTTTATTTTTTCCTTGAATTATTTTACGAACTTTTGGATGCAACTCATCAATATCATCCTCAATAAGATACAACGTTTTAATTCCTCTTATTAGATCTTCGAAATTATTTATATAGTTACTTCCTAAAACTTCTCCCTCTTCCTTTGCCATACTTACTGCTAAATGGTTTGTCAAATTTACATAACCTATTTCATCAATAAAACTTCTTACTTTGCGATGTTAGTTGGCCCTGTGTCTGATACTCTTCTCGCATGAATAAAACAATAGAGCGTGGTTATGGTGACATAACATTTACACGCTTGTGCTTGTTGCAGAACGAGGAAAGAGGAGTTGCAGCTGTTGGCTGAAGTTGAAAGTCGGAGACGAGAGTGAAAACGTTAAGAACAAGAAAGAGGAGGAGAGAAAGAGAACAAAGGCTAGAAGACGGCACACAGTGTTCCAAATCAGAAACAAATCTCCAAAATGAAATAAATCGCGAACCAATGCCCCTAGCGAAATGAACCCAACGGCATTTTAAAGCTGAAATGATGTAGAATAAAGGAAACATGGTCGCGTATAAATCACTTAAACTTTTGACCTTTAAAGTTCAAATTTTCTCAAGAAAAAAGAGTTTTTCGAGTTTTAAATATGGTTCAGTAATTTTTTTTAAAAAAGTAAATTGGCCATTTTGTAGCTTTTTCAATAACAAATAATAACCTGTCATTCAAAATTTTTTGTTGTTTATTTTTGAACAAAAAAAATTAGGTCAAAGTATCAACATTTTCAAAGAGTCTATAATCTCACCACATAAGACAGAAAATATCTATAACAAGCATATTATATAGATTATTTCTATGTAATTTTTCCCTCTGAACACCACTCCGTAGTCAGAAGTGGCCTACCACGTTCCGTTCTCATTTTTAATGCGAAATACTCCTTAAAATACGGCTAATTCGCGATTAAAAAATGAACGGAGCATTACGAAGCGATTCTACTTCAGGTTCAGATTCAGCGAATTTTTTCTAGAAAACAGTGAGTTTGCTTTCGTGTCTGTAAACGTTCTCCAAGATGTAAGAGTGATATTTTTGGATCTGATAAGTACATGGCTCGATTAAATACATCCAAAAGTCTATGTTCTCGACTGTCTTGGCGAGCCCTATGTATCATATTCCTCCTGTTTAATTTGTGCCATGCTTCACTCGAATCTTCGGAGTAATATGCTATAGGCAAAGAAAATTTCCGAGACATTTCGCATCCATGTCTTAATAATTTATGCGTGGAAACGTTCATCCTACTCCACGAATATAATGTATAATGTAGTTCATATGTCTCAAAACAAAACTTTTCGAGTTTATCCAAATCTAATCGGTTTTTTGACTTGAAGCAAATTAAATTTTGTGCTATATTTTTAACTAAAGTATGATCCAACTTTAAACTATCAGCAAACAATATAGGATCACTGAAGCATCTTCTCGCCAGATTGCCCGTATTGGTCGTTCCGTGCCCTTGTAAGCATAAATCGACTTTAACTCCAAAGTTATCGTATAGTACAGTTTGAACTTTCCGTTTCTGTTGCTTGAAAGTTTCTAATGAAATAAAATCAAAAATTTAAGCAATAAGCAATCATCTTTAATTATAAAATCAAATAAGTCAACAAATATATAACCAATGATAGGATAATCTTACCCTGTAAATTGGCACGCACATCCCATGTTTTTATTGTTAGTCTATATGACAAGTGTAATAAATTTTCATACGCTTTTATCTCGGCATGCAGTAGCCCTAATCCAAATAATAATGAGTCTTTATTAGGAATAAATTTTTCTTTCATATTTCCGAATTGATGTGTCGTTTTTAAACATATAGGGCATCTGGTGGTAGCGGAATTTCCTACCAAAGTATTAACGCATTTTCCGTCAAACATTGTTTTATGTAGAAGATATGTTGCGCAGACCGATTTGCCATTTTCCAATTAAAATTTATGTTTTTTTAAATAAGTGATTTCTTCATTTAATCGTCTAATCTCTTTTGTTATTGCCGCAGTATCCTTCTTTTCAAAAGACATTCTCAGTGGTCGAGTTAAACGAATGCTTTGAGGTGTAAGGTTTAACCAAACATAATTATCGTTATAACTATTGGCAATTTGAATAACATTAAAACAGGTAACAAAAAGAGACTGCTGAGCACTGGTAATATTTTTATCTGGACTATTAGATTTTTGTTGAGGATTCAAATGATTAGCAGAGCTATCAAAGCCAAGATTTACTGTCATTTCTAAATTCAATAAACTCATATCGTCCCAATCTTTTGCCTCACTGTTAGCTAAGTGTTTAACAGTTTTATTTAAAATAGCTTGCAAGTTTACTATGATTTCAGTTTCGGACTCAACCCCTGTGCCAATAAGACATTCCATTTTGGCCGCCTCTATCTCCAAATAAGGTGGGAAAATCGAACAATTTTTCGATTTACAATATGCTACCAACCCTTTGTATTGACGCACACTATAGTCATAGTCTAAATAAAATGATAAAGCAGAATCTTTATCATGCCGAATTATTGAACTCTCATTTTCTTCATTTTTATCAATTCGTGAATTAATATTACACTTTGTTTTTGCAATTTGCAAAGTCCGTTCTAATAGTGCGATGTCATTATTACATTGAGTTGCAATTTCTTCAGCTCTTCTATTAAAAGTTGATATAGAGACATTAGATTTAATATTCTTGTGTTTCCTACCAGTGCGCACTGTTTGCCAAACTCTTTTGGGTGGCCTTCCTTTTCTATTATGTGCTTTTGTTTTGGGCCTTTTTTTTGTTCGACCCATGATGTCTAATATTGTGAACTGTAAATGTAAATCTAGATAAAGAGCGTTTTTTCACATTAATTGTTTATAATACACATATTAATAAATTAATTTATGCAATTTCTCATCAAATATTGATAAGTTAGATTTGCAAGAGTCTAAAAAATATATATGTGCACGTATAGAAATTAAAAATTTAATGGAAATATAAAAGAAACCGAGACAAAAAAAGTTGTACTTATATGTACCATTACCATTCAATGGGTTAAATATATTGTATATGAATGCATTAAAAAGCTTTTTTATAGATTTTTATACAATTTTTTTTCTTTTTGTCCCGTAATCTTGATTTTTGCTAGTATTTTTTGATTCGTTTATGCGTGGATTAAACCACATTATAATTTTCTGGACTTGTGATGCACTTAATACCTACCAAATTTTATGTAGCCAAATAATATATTTCTATCTTGAAGTAACAAATTTTCTTTATTGCCAAGAAAAAATATTGAATATGAAATATGATCTTGAATGGCACACACGATTGAAAACTCAGGCTCAAATATATAAACGACTTACGAGACTCGTGACCTTAGCAAACTACAGTGTGTAAATAACAACCAGAGAGGCACACTCTACAAATTCCTTTTTTACTTGCAGTACCTACCTTCTATAGTTGTCATGACACTGCCATGGCCATAGCATTCATGTATATATATTCATGTGTATTGATTTTGATTGATTCGCTGAATCTGAACCTGAAGTAGAATCGCTTCGTAATGCTCCGTTCATTTTTTAATCGCGAATTAGCCGTATTTTAAGGAGTATTTCGCATTAAAAATGAGAACGGAACGTGGTAGGCCACTTCTGACTACGGTGTGGTGTTCAGCGGGAAAAATTACATAGAAATAATCTATATAATATGCTTGTTATAGATATTTTCTGTCTTGTGTGCTGAGATTATAGGCTCGTTGAAAATGTTGATACTTTAACCTAATTTTTTTGTTCAAAAATAAACAAAAAAAAATTTTGAATGACAGGTTATTATTTGTTATTGAAAAAGCTACAAAATGGCCTATTTACTTTTAAAAAAAAAATTACTGAACCATATTTAAAACTCGAAAAACTCTTTTTTCTTGAGAAAATTTGAACTTTGACCTTCATTTTGAAGGTCAAAAGTTTAAGTGATTCATACGCGACCATTTTTCCTTTATTCTACATCATTTCAGCTTTAAAATGCCGTTGGGTTCATTTCGCTAGGGGTATTGGTTCGCGATTTATTTCATTTTGGAGATTTGTTTCTGATTTGGAACACTGTGCGGTAGTTTGAGGGGAGGATGAGAGCGATACACGTCGCAAATTTCCAAAAACCACGGCGCGGTTTAATGCTTAATTGAAGTGATGTAAAATTGTCAAAGAGATAAAATAAATTAATGAAGTATAGTCTTACAGTATCGTGTGCTTTGGTTCAAATATGCGTTTTATTTATTTGAGAATGATCGTATTGAGGATTACTGTTTTGTAACAGGCCCTAATTACTTGTTGAAGTATGTTGCATAATATTGAAATAGATCATTAAACAAATAATATAGGTCATTAAACGAAAGCACGATTTCATGAGTGAAATTACGGATTTATTCCAAGCTAGAAAATGTTCAATGTACACAAATGTAAAAGTACAGAATGTAAGTAAATGTGACAAAGTATAAGTATAGCAAAATCGCGTCAATTATTGAACCGGTATAATACGGAGTTTCATATAAGAACTGCTTTTTCGGGCATCAACAAAAGACTTTTTTAGCATGTGATATGTTGATACTGTATAATTGAACTGACGTAATTTCATAATTTGATAATTGTCTTGTGACGTTTCATTAGCCAGTATGCTGACAGTACGTCATTGCATGACCAAATTTTATAATTTAATAATTAACATTTTGCAGCAATACTTATAAGTCAGGTAAATGAACAAAGTTATTATTCTGGTGAGATGAGAAGAGTTGCCGCATATTAATTTGATTTAAAATTTATTCAAAATTTCTGTTCGCCAAAGTTACTGCGTTAGTAAGAGCTATGATGATAAATTTTCGATCCATTATAAACATCGAATTGTCTGAAGTTTGATTTTTTAATTTTTATTATTTTATTCGTAATATATTTATACAGCTCTATTCATTTTTTACAAAGAGACTGTTTTACCGATTGAAAACATCAGATAACTCAAATGTTTATCTTTCGTCATTTCGTTTCCTCAAATAATTCATGTACTCTAACAGAGCGTAACTTGGTTCAACCTATCCTATTTATCATCTTTATAACACAGTTTAAAGTATCTTAAATAACGGGAAGAGAACGAACAAAGTATTTTGTAAGCATTTTGCGCCTTGTATATATGTGTGACTCTTGACGCGTTGAATGTATCGCAGTGCATGTAACCATTCAATTTATTTACCTAGCTCCTATATATAAGATTTAAGTTATAAAAACTTACCATTAGTGTTTTTGAGTTTCCTCCAAGAGAATCTTGAAGTAGTCGTGTTAATTTGGAGTTTCTATAAGGTACGTGGGACGTTTGACCATCGACAAGAGCTGAAATGACATTTCCTAATGTTGATAAGGATAAATTGATTTTTGTTGCTTCTCGTAATCGAATTCCCGTAGCTTTGGATTTACTTTGTCGTTCAGAGCCCTAAAAATAGAATAATGTGTAAAAAATAATATGTAAAAGCTCTAAAAAATATAATAATATAAAAATAATATATAACAATTCTCTTTCACAAAATTTTATCTAGAACTGAAATAACACAAGCTGACACAAATTTCAAAATGAAGAAATCCAGAAAAGCAATATTTTATTTTAATAGGTTTTTGAAGCCTTGAATCTATACTTGGCTTCAGAATTTTACCATCATCTAAGATTTTCGAGATATCCTAACCTAAAAGTGCCAAAATCACTATTAACTCATTCAGAGTCACATTTTTCTGCTGCACCTACTCCAGATATGAAAATGTTTATAAGAGTTATTGGGATCACTGATCTGAAGTCAAATTTTCAAATTTCGTAATGGAGAATGCAATATAGTGGGCAAAATTTAGAAAAACTAGTGTATAAAGGTTTATAATTTGTATACATAAATAATAACAAGCAAAATCATTGAATTCTGTGAATTTAAGTACTTCAGCAGTTTCGTAACAACATTAAAAAAGCCAATTGTTAATTGTGTGTATCCAGCGTATTTCAGACTCCTAAAACACCAGTAAATTATGACGATATAACCCCAGATTCTTGAACCTCAATTATATTAACTTACGACCCCTCTAACCTACGACCATATAAGTCCAGACCACACGACCCCTGTAACGTGTGATTTTAACGTTGTAGCAAAGCTACTAAAAGACTTGACATTATCAATGATATCTCGATGATAAACAAGCTGTCTTTTTTAGACATTTTAAATCAAAAAAGGTCATTCTAATTAGGCGGAATCGTTAATAGGCTAAGTTTTTTTACTTAATTTTTTATGTCAACATAGTCACTCGGTGGTATCTGTAGTCGCCAATGAATTCTACTGAAGTTAGAATTTGAATAATTTCGTAATCTCTTTCGTAATCTCATAATTCCAATAATTGAAATTATTACCACTCTCAGCTCAACCCAGAAATAGAAACGAATACGTGGTGGTAATAAGTCTCCATTTAATATAATCCATTAAAAACTCTTTTTGAGTTACTGAATACGAACATACCTTTCAAGAACTATGAAATATCCTTATTCCATCAGTAAAGGAAGCAGTAAAGCAATTTTTGGTTCTCCATTCTTTTTTTTTCAACAGTGATTCACTAAACAGGCATTAAACGAGGGGTGTTAAAAAATTAAGGTGACTTTATGGTTTTCCCAAAAAATATTTATTTATTGGTCAATATTTATGTTGTTCCCTGTATTATATTCCCTTCAGAGTAATACCCGTTAAATATGATACACTTGTGCCAGAGCTTTTTCCAATCATCGAACCACTTTTGATAATCATTTTGAGGTATAGCCTTGAGTTCTTTCAACAATGCAGTTTTTGTTTCCTGAATCGTTAAAAATCGATGTCCTTTCATTGGTTGCTTTAGTTTTAGGAAAAGAAAAAAGTCACTAAGATCAAAATCCGGTAAATATGAAGGCTGAGGCATGACTGTGGCGTTGGTTTTGATCAAAAAACGTTGGCTCACAAGCAACGACGAATGAGCAGGTGCATTATCATGATGCAAAATCTACGAATTATATTTCCAAAGTTCCGAACATTTTTTGCGTATTACCTCTCGAAAAGGACACATAACTTCAAGGTGATACTCCTTATTAATCGTACGACCTTGTGGTAAGAATTCCTGATGAACTACGCCACGGTAATCAAAGAATACAGTGAGCAAAACCTTCACATTTGATCGAACTTGACGTGCTTTTTAGGGTGTTGGCTCTTCTGGGATCTTCCATTGGGACGATTGAACTTTAGTTTCGACATCACAACCACGATTCATAACAATTAAATCCCTTTTCAGAAAATCAGAATCTTTATTGACTTCATTCAACATCTCCTGAGCGATGGTCATGCAACGGTTCTTTTGATCAAAATTAAGAAATTCTGAAAATAATTTCGCTGACACACGTCTCATGCTCAAATCATCCGAAAAAATATCATAGCATGAGTCAACCGATATGTCAACATCTTCTGCAACTTCTCTGATGGTGATTCGACGATTTTTTAACACAATTTCTTTCACTGTTGTTTTCCTCCGTTATTGATGTGCTAGGACGTCTAGGACGAGGTTCGTTTTCGACATTCTCTCGGCCTTCTTGGAACAGCTTATACCATTTATACACATTTTTCTTACTCAGAGTAGTCTCACCATATGCAATTGTCAACATTTCAAAAGCTTTAAAGAACTGGATTCCATAGCATTTTTTACACAAAATTTAATGCAAACTCTTTACTCCGTTCTTTTCGATAGAAGAAAATCGCCGAGCACACCAAACATTTCTAATCTCTGACGCCTCTGCCAGAAAAGTAATACGTGTTATACAATAAAAACTGTGAATATATGATAATCGTGAATGTAACAACATAACGACAATAATTTAAAACTTGAATGTACGAAAAATGGAAAGTCACCTTACTTTTTGAACACTTCTCGTACTTCTGTCAACCTCAAATATATTTCAACTTTGAACCTGTCTTACAAACTTAAACTAATTTGCCTAAGTTTTCCCTCAGAACAGTTACAGTTCATAAGGTAGAGAAATCCCTTACCATCGACACATCTAATCAAGGTCTTGAAGGAATATTTTCAAGAATGTTGAAGCCAATTTCCCATAACCTTATCAATATCTCCATATATCCAAGTACTTTTTCTTCCATCTGGAAAAAAAACACAAACCCGTCCATTCTTTAATATTCGGAATCCTTTCTCGCCATTTAACACTCACCTAATGGCTAAAAAAAACCCCAAGACGCCTTTGGGAAAAGTGGTTTCGGTTAATTTGGCTGCATTTTTGATATGTTACTCATGTTGGCGTCCTGAACAAATGTCTCAATGGGCATAAAGCTCAAATCTCAATAGGTCCCAAGATAGGGCCCGCTGAAGTCAGTATACCAGTGCTATACACTTTTTGTTCTACTCAGTACGGTGGTTTCCATTAATATGGCCCGATTTTCGGTTTAACACGTCTCAAATAACTACTTTAATGAGCCCGAACCCTACAACTCAATGGGCTCGAAGATTACCTCGGGGTCAAGGTCAAATCAAGGTCAAATCAAGGTTATCGCATTAATCTTGGGCTAGGGACCGTTTCTATATGTTTTTGAGGTCAATGAATCAGAATCCGGAGTCCGTTTCACTCGAGCAGGTCAGGTTCAAGGTCAGGTCAAGGTCAAATCAATAAAATTCATATTAAACGAAGTGAAAAAATACATTTACATGTTTTTTGGGTCGCCAAATCCGAATCCGGGGTACGTTTAACCCCTCCTTAAACGTTGGTACATTTGTACCTATTTTTATAGTGATTGAATCCGCAATTAAGTATATTTGTAAAATTATTCCACATACAGATAAAATGGAAGCAAAAATAAAACAAAATAATCAAAATCCGTATTAGTCAAAATAAAAGGAGGGACTCTTGCCGTTTGCATTAGCATTACCCAGAGTTTACCACGTGGAGGCTGCAAAGTCGGACTTAAACTCCTTGATCATCGTTAGTCTATCAGTCATTATAGTTATTAAGTCTTGTATTTGTCGAATCTGTCTATGCTACCGTTACTTTTGTTGACTTTTTAATATTTATAGGTACTGACCTTTTTAATCTTTTATAATCTTTTACAAATCTCTATTCTTCACCACCGATTATTAATTAGTCTTGATGTGCATCATCATCATTATTTCTGTGACCGGCATCTAGAATGTATCTAAGAAACGTCGTACTAGGATACTGTATGTTCTGTTCATATCGAGCCCACCCAAGAAACGATAGAATACTTGCAATATGTTCACAGCAACCTAAAGTCCTTGCCCCAGCCTAACAGGTACAATAATATCCTAGTATAACATCACCTTCATCTTCATCTACCATTCGATCATCTTCAATGTCTACTCGAAAAGTTATCCATAACACAGGCCAACAAAATTTGACAAAGGTTCAGAACCAGAGACCAGACATAAAATATTGTAAAGATTTTGATGCACTGAATCCAAATCCGAGCTCGGAATGGCCCCAGCACGTCAGGATTTTGAGATATCCTAACCTAAATGTGCGAAAATCACGTATTTTGGCTATATTCGGTACTTTATAACATTGCGAATAAATTTTTTCATGCAAAACTTACAAAGGCATCTGAAAGAGCAACTCTTGGCCTACAAAATGCACTACGGATTTTTGTTTTTATCTCTTTTGGTAATGTAGATATCGTTGTTTGAAATTTAACACCTATGAATTTGTTTATACTGCGAGACACCAGAACGAGTGACCAGACATAGTATACCCAAAGGATTTTGGTGCGCTGAATCGAATTCCGAGCTCAGAATTGTGCTAGTACGTCAGGATTTTGAGATCTCCTAACCTAAAAGTGAGAAAAAAAAGTTTTTTTGGCTATATACGGTACCTTATAACATTGCGAATAATTTTTTTCGTGCAAAATTGACAACGGCATCTAAAAAGCAATTCTTATCGTACAAAAGCACTAACAATGTTTAGTTTATGTCTTCTTTTATCGTCAATTCAAATGTACTACTTATCAATTGGTTTATACGGCAACGCAATGAATTTCGACTATTATAACTCAAATCCCTGATCTTGGAGCAGTGTAACCTGCGGGGCAATAAATCTTGCCCACTTAACCCTAAATCCCTTAACCCCCGAGCCCTGTGACCTTCGATGCAATAATCCCCGTTCCCTTAACCCCAAATATTTTAACCCAAGAAGGTCATAACAAGCGCGGCAATAAAACCTGCCAACTTAATCCCGAACTTCTTCACCTTGGAATCCTGTAACCTGCGATACAATAGCCCTAGATTCCTTGTGGCGCAAATTACTGGGCTCAGGCATTAAGGGATTTGCGTAACGGCATCGAGGGTTATATCATCACAGGTTTCAGGGCTACAGGGTTATCGGATTTAAGGTTAAGGGGGCAGTTAAAGGTTAAGGGGTCGGGGGTTTTTGGGTTAACGGATTTAGGGTTATGGCCACGCAGATTATAGCCTTCTAGAATATCTCGGAATACTGACGTGCTGGCGCAATCCTAAGCTGGGATTTGGATTTAGCGCATCGAAATTCTTCGGGTTCGTTATGTATAGTTTTTGGTTCTGAAGTTTGTCGGCCTGTGACAGACAGACAAATATTAGAATTGAAAATTTAAATAATTTGTTTAAATAAATTTAAATGTACAAATCTGACATCAAACTCGTGACTAGTAAGCCCCAAAACCATGGAAATGTGGTGCAGCTTACAAAAATATTCTATTATACAGGAATTTGTTTAAAGAAATTTTTTAAATAAAATACATTTTGCAAATATGATATCAGATTCATAACTAGAGACCTCAAAAATCAGCAAAAGTACGTGCAACTTGCAAAAACATTGAGTCTTGTAACATTTGTTTAAATAAATTGTTTAAATAAATCTAAATTCACAAATCTGACATCAAACTCGTAATCAGGGACCCCTAAAACCATGGAAATGAGGTGCATCTTGCAAAAATATTCAATTGTGCAAAAATTTGTTTAAACAAATTGCTTGAATAAAATAAGTTTTGAAAATCTGATATCCGATACGATCAGCGGAATCAAAAACCGTGAAATCTTTCATTCGTTTTTGAAATTCTGTAGATAGATGAAGTAGAATATTACGTAACTTGAAATGTATGATTGTATGCTGAAGCTGAGATAGGTGAAAGCTGAGATAACTTATTTTGTGACATGCTAATCCTTCCGTGTTAGAGATCACGTTTGAGTGGCGGGCTAACGGTTGAATTTTCTGTAAATGCTATTATCTTATTTTCTTCTACTTTATTTATTATAAGAATATTTATCATAAGAACATTTTTTATCCTCTTTATTATTTATTATAAGAAAAATGAGTTCCAGAAGCCCTTGTGCAAGAAAAATTGATACATTTTGTTATGTTTGTGGAAAGTTTGAAACAACTTCTTATCGATGATCGATTAATGATTCAATCAAAACTCTATATATGAAATGATATAAGGTTCCGATCGACAATTTAAATAAGACATGGGTACCATCTTCAATTTGTAATTCTTGCAGACTTGCTATGTTGAAGTGGAATGATAATAGCAGCAATATGACTGTTATTGAACCGACCATCTGGCGTGAGCCCAAGGACCATGAAACTGATTGTTACTTCTGCTTATGTAATACAACGGGTTTCAATAAACAAAATTCAAATAAAATCATCTACCCTGCGGTAGCGAGTGTAACACCAGCCAAAGTAGCAAAAGTAAGTAAACCCGGAAAAGAAGTTGGTTCGGCAAAAGTTGAACCGATGGATATTGATACAACTGAAGATGTCTCTTTTGAAGATAGTTCTGATGACGAGAGTCCTAAGCTTTTTGACCAAAGTTCGATAGATGATTTTATTCAAGACCTCAATCTTCCAAACGATAAAGCTGAACTCTGTGCTTCAAGACTCCAAGAGAGGAAGCTATTATTACCTGGAAAAAAAGTGTCAATTTACAGAAACCGAGAAGAGGCGTTCATAAAGTACTTTACAATGGAGGATGTGATGGTGTACTGTAATAACATCGAAGAATTGGTTAACTTGTATATCCAAGATTTGTCCAAGCCAGAAAACTGGCATCTCTTCATTGATTCTTCCACATAAAGTCTCAAAGCAGTGTTACTACACAATGGAAATGAGTATGCGGCACTTCCTGTAGGTCATTCAACTGCACTAAAAGAATCATACAATAGTATGCCTTTGGGACAGCCGTGCAAGAGATAACCAATGGGTAACAAAAAAATGGCCCACAAGATCAGAATGGAAAATAGGTTCTCATAATGTCGCCTACGTAGGTCTTGTTGATAGAGAGAGAGAGTATTACTGCTACCACTTCACATCAAATTAGGTTTAATGAAACAGTTTGTGAAAGCCTTGAATAAAGAATGTAAATGTTTCAATCAATTGAAAGCCACATTTTCGAAATTGAGTGATGCAAAAATTAAGGAAGGCATTTTCGTTCGGCCTGATATACGAAAACTCATGAAAGATGATACATTTATCGAAACCATGACTCTCATTGAAAAGAATGCTTGGTTGAACTTCAAAGATGTTACAGAAAAATTTTTATGCAATAATCGAGACCTGCAGTTTGAAACTATTGTGTCCAACATGTTACAGAATTTCCGAAAAATGGGTTATCTAATGAGCCTTAAAATACACTTCCTTCATTCTCATTTGGACTATTTCCGAGAAAATCTTGGAGCATATAGTGAGGAGATGGGTGAACGATTTCACCAAGACTTTAAACAAAAGGAACAACACTACCAAGGAAGGTGGGATGAAAAAATGATGGCCGACTACTGCTGGTCATTGAAAAGGGATGATAATAAACCTACTAGTCACAAACGTAAATCTCTTCAACGATCGTTCGAAATAAAGCGCCAACGTTTTCACAAAAAGAAAACATAACATCACAGAATTGGCGGTTATAGGTTTAAGAATATACATTCTAAAGATTATCATCTTCTTAGTGTAACCTCTCTCACTACATTGGAGCTTAGGTTGAAATGCTATGGATTACAGTCCACTTAAATTAATTTGTCCTGTGCTTGACCCTCACTGTTCACTGCATTTAGTTTAACCTGTTGTGAGTTTAGCTCTCGCAGATCATAGCGAACGTAAGTTGACCTGTAGTGGTTTAGAGCTCGAAGGTTACTGCGCATATAGGTTATACTGTCGTGGATTCTAGTTTGCAAGTTATATCGTACTCAATATACCTGTTGCGGATTATATCGCGCTTAAATTAACTTGTAGCAGGTTATAGCGAATTTAGGTTAACTTGTCGTGGTTTTAAGCTGAGTGTAGGTTATAGCGCACTTAGGCAATCCTGTCATGGTTTTGAGCTTGCAGGTTATAGCGCACTTAAGTTAATCTGTCGCTGGTTCTAGAGTTATAGGATTTTCAGTGCATTTAGGTCATAACCATCTGCCTTAGCCTGCCCTAAATTTATAGCTGCCATTTTAAAGTGCATCTTATAAATTCAGCTAGACTCGCCGTAAATTAGTACAATGGTAGACCTTTATATGCCAGTATAAGTTTTTCCTACTACTGAAGATTGCAAAAAAAATCAAGATTTTTCATACTCCAGTATAAATCAATTGATAAATGGCACATTTCAATTGACGGTATCTCTGCTGGAAAAAGATATAAAAAAATCGGTAATACATTTTGTCGGCCAAGAGTTGCTCTTTCAGATACCGTTGTCAGTTTTGCATGAAAAAATTTATTCACAATGTTATAAGGTACCGCATATAACCAAAAAAACGTGATTTTCGCACTTTTAGGTTAGGATATCTCAAAATCCTGATGTGCTGGTGCAATTCTGAGCTCGGATTTGGATTCAGCGCACTAAAATCCTTCAGGTGTACTATGTGTGGTCACTCGTTCTGTAGTGTCGCAGGATAAACAAATTCATAGGTGTTAAATTTCAAACGATGATATCTCCATTAGCAAAAGACATAAAAACAAAAATCGGTAGTACATTTTGTAGACCAAGAGTTGCTCTTTCAGATGCCATTGTCAGTTTTGCATGAAAAAATTTATTCACAATGTTATAACTTACCGCATATAGCCAAAAAACGTGATTTTCGCACATTTAAGTTAGGATATCTCAAAATCCTGACGTGCTGGCGCAATTCTGAGCTCGGATTTGGATTCAGCGCACCAAAATCTTTCGGGTGTACTATGTCTGGTCTCTGGTTCTGAAACCTTGTTGGCCTCTGTAATTGATAGTGAGTAGCATTTCTAAACCGAGAGTAGATTCTAATTCTTAAGAAGCCTGGTACATCTCTATTTAGATCAAGTTCGAAGACATCAGAACTTTCATGTTCGAATTTGTCTTGCACATACGATGGAGCTAATTCGAGTTGATATGGACCGAGGGTCAATCGGCGTAAATATTGTAAATCCAATCGAGGAAATTCAGGAATGTGTTCCTGGTTTAAACGTTCCCACATCGTATTTCTTCTAGCAAGATTATGCTCCTAAACTAACGCTTTAACTACGTTTACATCATTTAATCGAGTTCTAATCTCTCGTGCTAGGGCAACAGTCTTATCTATCATTAGAAGCGGTACTCGATATTTATTTATCAACGCTCTAGCAATTAAGTAAATATCTCTTAAATATAAAACATAAGCTCTTGGAATAAGTCCGTCTAGAAACTTGTAAATGGATTTTACATGACCTTTTCGGGCTTCAACTACCTATCGTTGCATGGTCACCATGCGGGCGCAATTAGCTATTTCAGTGGGGAGTTGACGATTGCCTTCAGTAACAGGTGGCAAGTGGACGTTGTATCGTTGATTCTGCAAGAACTCGACTGCATCCCGATAACCTCGATCCACAATAAAAATGTCTTCATCTTGAAACCACTCATTAATGTTACTGACATCATTTTGAAACTGATCAATTAATATCGAGGCATCATTGTTTCTACCATCTGCAAAATACGGTCCTTGAATATCGAGAATGTCACCGTCAGGTGCAGTAACCATAACAGGCTTTACTAAATGATGTCCCTTGTGTACCGAGTAACTTTGTCTTAAGGTTTGGTAGTTTCCTGATTTTTCGATGTAACTATACGTTCCATCTACAATTGAAATGGCTTTTAAATTATTTGAATTATCATTGTACAATTCATTTGCAAATGGAGTGACGTGCCGTGCGATATAATCCTCACGATTTATCGCTGCAAGACCAATGTTCTCACGTACAAATCGCATCATCATCACTCTTCTAACTGTTCTAATTAAATCACTAATTCCCTGTCTACTTTCATAGTTAAATAAAATCTTTAGAAAATCATTAGCAAATCGATGACGCATTTTACATAAAAAAATAAAAAGAGATTTTCTCGTTATTCGGTGGAAATTAACACCTCCAGGTACAGGAAGACAAGATTCGTGTAAATCATCAAGTTGAGCTTTCGATAAGGATGTTAGATAAGTATAGTTTCTGTCGGTTAAAGAGTCAGGATCAAGGTAGTTCTCACGACCTCTTACAGCCGCTTCTCTTAATAGCGTAAAAAATTTACTAACTTCTATTCCAGGTAAAATTATAGGACGATTTAAATGTTACAAGCGAGCATAGTATTCACTTAAAAGAAAACCATTTTCATCAAGGTGTTGCAAGCAGATTCCAGTTGCTAGTGGAATGTAAATGCTTCTATCCAAATATATTTCTACGCGTGCCTCAATACTAAGCCGCTGCATATTATTACTTAAGCCATTACAAATCATACATGTTTCGGTAGATCTTTGTCTAAGAACCTGCAACCGAAGATGCTCAGGGTTTTGTAAGGCCTCTTGATCACGTGTAAGTAATAAGTCACAATTGAAACACACACGCGAAAGATATTAAGAGAGATCATTTATCTCAAGAGCTGGGTGGTTAAGCTCCTCACGGTACGTTATAGCGATCCGCCTTTTTTCATGATTGAAATTTCGCATAAATCGCGTGGTGCGAGGAGGAAAAGCTTCATCACATAAATAACATACTACACGTTCCGCCATGTTTTATATAGAGGTAGGATGGATAATTTTTTCCTGGTAACTTTAACTAATACAGTATTATTTGTGGTAAAATGGACATTGGGGTCAGAAGTGAAATAATATTTGAAATTATTTTTAAATGTTTATTATGAAAAAATATAAAATATACAGGTGTAAGATCAAGAAATATTTAAGTAAATACATTAAAACTAGCGATTAATTAAGTAATCGGACTACTATATTTTGATATTAGAAATATACTTATTAAATCACTGAAAAAATATACTTCTAGATTTTAGAATCGTACAAAATCAGAGTGGTTTGATATATAACGAAAACGATGACTAAAAAAGCTATGCCTTCAACGCATCGAATGAAATAAATCTAATGAACTTCTGATCTTAGAAATCAACTGAAACACGTATCAGATGTGGAAAACAAAAACTGAAGTAGGATAAAATTAAATATTACATTATGATTTTTATACTTTTGTATTTTTTCAAATTGTGATCTCCGTTTATGTAATAAAAAAATTAGTTAAAAAAATGTGGATTGCAGTAAGTGAAATTCAAACTATTAGAACAATCTGAATGATATGCCCATGTGAGTTCGGGCTGAGCTATATACCAAGCTATATTTCTCGGCTAATAGGGGGCTTTTAAGGGCTACAATGGTCGGCCCCCGTTGCGTGTATTTTTTTTTCTTTCTGCTCGTCTTCACAAGTACTTTTTCGTTTGTGCGAATGTTTAAACGTTTGTGCTCGTTTGCGCGTATGTTTTTTCGTTTATGCTCGCTTGTTCGTCAGTTTTTTTGTTTATGCGTGTTTGTGCAAGTGTGTTTTTGTTTATGTTCGTTTACACGAGTGCCTAAGAGTTTTGTGTTACTTGATGAGTATGTATGACTACGTGTTGTTGTATGTATGGGTGTATATATGCTTGAGTTTGCTTCTTTCGTTTGTTCAATTATTTTACCGATTTACCTCACTCGTATACCTCCTGATCAACCTCACCCCCTGATTAACCCCACTAGCATACTCTACTCGTATAGCCCCTGATAAACTCCACTAATATACCCAACCCTGATCAGCCTCACCCCCTAATAAACCCCACTAGTATACTCCTTGATCAACACCGATCGTGGGGTTTATGAGGAGGTTGATCCAGGGGTATATGAGTGAAGTTGATCAGGGGTTATACGAGTGAGGTTAATCAGGGGGTAGGTAAATCAGGGGGTATGCGGGTGGGGTTAATCAGGAGGTATCAGCAAATATAGTTTGTTTCTGCGATCCAAAAAATATACATCTGATTTTTTTCAGATTCTTCTGTTGATTCACTGTGATTTGACCTTGACCTGACCTTAAACAACCCTTTTGGATAAAACGTACCCCAGATTCGGATTTGACGACCCAAAAAACATGTAAATGTACTTTTTCACTTTGTTTGCAATGAATTTTATGGATTTGACCTAGACCTGACCTTGAACCTGACCTGCTCGAGTAAAACGGACCCCGGATTCTGATTCATCGACCTCAAAAACATATAGAAACGGTCCCTAGCCCAAGATTAATGCGATAACCTTGATTTGACCTTGATTTGACCTTGACCCCGAGGTAATCTTGGAGCTCATTGAGTTGTAGGGTTCGGGCTCATTAAAGTATTTATTTGAGACATGTTAAACCGAAAATCGGGCCATATTAATGGAAACCACAGTACTGAGTAGAACAAAAAGTGTATAGCATTGGTACCCTGTTATACTGACTTCAGCGGGCCCTATCTTGGGACCTATTGAGATTTGAGCTTTATGCCCATTGAGACATTTGATCAGGACGCCAACGTGAGTAACATATCAAAAATGCAGCCAAATTAACCGAAACCACTTTTCCTATAGGCGTCTTGCGGGGTTTTTTGCAGCGTATCAAAAACACTGGAACACTTACATTAGTACATGTTTTGCTCAATACGTTTCTGGAATACAATAAAATATTGAACATCCATCAGACTGGATTCCGTCGAGGTTATAGTATGCAGAGTGTTCTAGTAGTATTGACTAATGACATCAGGTGTACCATCGATAATAAAAAGGTCACAATACTTATTGTTTTGTCTTTTCTAAAGTATGTAATTTTAGTTCGCATGATATCTTAATACGCAAGCTCTACTATTTGAATTTCTCTGGTAATACTTTGAATTGATTTTTCTGTTAATTCTTTTGTCGGGCAGGACTTTAATATACTAAAAACGAAAGTAATTATTGTTTGTAGTGAATTATATATTACAAGAATAGTTTTTTCGTTGTTTCCTTACATTACCATATCCAATACGTTAAATAGAAATCTGGTTACAGAATTAATCAAAATCTATCATACAAAAAGATTTCAAGACATTTCATCAAGGACTACTTTTCCATAAGATTAGTGTGGAATCCATTAAATCAGAAATTACAAACTTCGAATCATTGCGTTGATTCATAAGTAAAGTAAAGTAAAGTGAAAAAGTGAAAAGAAAGTTATTATAGAAACAATAGTGTTTTGTAATAATATAGAAGAAAGAAAGAGCGTTTGTTTTCATATAGTTCATAGATGATGAAAAACTATTGAAGCAAACAACCTGACAGGCTTGAAAAAATATACATCTAAAGACAAAGTATATAAAGATTTGAAATATTACTTCTTCTTGAAATAATACCAGAAACTCAAGAAAATCATGAGAATTTTCTGATACCATGGTCAATAATAAATATTGAAGATTATTAAGGCACGATTGCTACAGATTTAAAGCTCACAAATATTTGAGTAGGGATTTGATCAAACGCAAGTATGTACCCTTGCACTTGGTTTACAGCAATGAAAAATAAACTGAATATTTGTGGTGAATATAGAAAAATTGGTAAATGTAAGGAAATGTTTCATTCTTGGAAAGGAAAGAACTGTGAAAAATCATTAGCTAAGAACTTTAGAAGCTCCAAATATATTCCAATTGTTTGTGATGACTATGACGAAAAAATAGCTGATTTTATTCCACCACCTGAGTTACATCTCATTAATGGTATTCTTAATACTTCAAAAAAGAATATGCTCTTAGAATTTGAAAAGAAAAGTCTAGACTAGACTAAAAAATGTAGTGTTACGAAACATTTACGCGAGATTATTTGCGGTCTGTAATAGCGTCGGCCTGCAATGCCGATATCTTCACTACTATTACCAATTATTTGAAAGGGGGAAGGCAAGGGAGGCGGTGTATCGCTCCAAGCAAAGCAGGAAGGAGAACAGCGGGCAAAATGACTTTACACACAATTCGTTAACACACGTTTATTATAAACGCACTACCACGAGTGCCGACGAGAACACAAATCACTTATTACTAATAACACGCGAAACTTAGCCTAAACGAGATGACCGGCACGTTAGCGCCATGTCACCTCGTTAACCGGCTCAAACAATCACTTAAATTGCACACTGCCGAAAACTACGCCGGCTCGGAAAAGCCTGGCGTAGCAACGCGAACCGTGAGAATCGCCGAGGAAAATTAGAGAGAGAAACGAGAGGAGAGGAAAACTAAACCTGACCAAATTCTGTTTGCTGCTTGGCAGGTGGGCTGTAGGTGAGGCGACTAGCGCAAAACGTGGCCCAGTCTTCTTTGTCGTCACGGCTTTCGCACTTCCTCTCTGGTCTGAGGCAGGGAAACAATGGTCGTCCTTCCAGTGCGGCCGATCTCCTCCTTCTCTCTCGATCTAGTGACGAGTGCGTGCGAGTCGGCTTCTCACGCCTTCTCCCACCACTTGCCTAATCGGCGGCACGCGGCACTGCCCGTCGCGACAAGTGCCGCGCGCCAAGCCCAATACTCAAACTATTGCTTCTCTCTCTCTCTCTCTCGCACTCTCAATACTCGAGCGCGTAGTCGCGTCCACGGCTTCTCCTTCCACTCTCGTGCGTAGCTGAAAAATAAAGGGCAGGCATCAGGCACGTGGTAAAAACGTGCGCTTGATGCCGGCCGTGCGCCTTTGCCCAGGAAGGAGAGGGAGATAAGCGCACGGTGCAGGCCATGACGGGCCTACACCGTCACAGGTCAACAGTTGTAAAACCTTGTTGAATAATATTGACATATTTAGAAGGTTTTGTGAGATAGGGTGTTTGAAATATCTTTTCAAAATTCTCAGTTAGTTGTTCATAAGTGATTTGCTTGTAGCTTACAAAAAAATTTTAAACAAGCGATTTCTGATTTTGAGGAGAACTACATTTCTTTAGACATTCCACTAATACCCAAAGATTATGCTGTACGGTTTTATGTCCCTAAATTTTATGATAGAGTTGAAAACGGCCTCAGATTTTATAGTAACAATACGTGAAATTTTTACACTCTGACTTTAAAATGATTTGGGCGAAATATAAATTTTCAAAAGATCTTCTAGATTACCCACAATAACTTTTAGCATTATGTTCAAGAATATAATGTTAAACATATCTGATTTTGAAGTATAAATTAGTAGCCGAGTGTATAGAAATCCTTATCATTATTGTTAAGTATTACTATTACTGCAAGTTGTTTATAAGAAAGAAGTTATATTTACGACATCAAATAAAGTGTTCCATTAAAATGAATTTTTATTGAAAAACGATACGTTTAACGAGAAAATAGATAAGAATGAAATGTTCTTAGAATTAACCAAAAAATAAATGCGAATTTTTAGAAGCCATTTTAGATAATTTTTTAATTATGTAAAAATTTGCTAGTTATAAAAACAAAAAATAAAAAGTTCATGGAATTATTTGAAAAAAATTTGCATATGAACGTTTGTGGATAGGACACATTGAGTTACTCATTAACAAAAGTGGAAAACTTGACTTTCTTTATTATTCCTTTTGCGACTAATTAGCAAAATAAATTTCTTTAAAACGTGTCAGCAGAATCTTATAATTTCAATGATACTAGTGTAATACCTTTGGCTTCTGGGTATGATTTATATTCTTGAAAATAACGTGCGATAGTCGGAATAGGGCACATCAAAGCAGATATTACATCTCTAACGTTACTCAAACCGGAGATACTATCTTCTCTAAATAGTATTAATGCTCTTAAAAATAACTCGAAATTAGCACAATAGATATAAAGGCAAAAGTCTCTCCTAAGATAGGTTATAAAATGATTTGGTAACAGAGTATAAAATTTTGATTTTCCAAAGGTTATAACGAGTGCGAATGCTACTCGTTATGTCTTTCTCTTCCTTGTTCTAATTTACTTGTATAAGTCAAATATATATAACATATGTCATTTAAGTCTCAGTGGGAGAGAGAGAGAGTCGGAGAAAGAGAGAGACAGTTCGACTATCGAACGCACGGACCGCGAGGAAGGCGCTCGGTTTTCTTGGCGCGACAGATTCGGCGATTAGTCTTATGTGAGAGCACGTGTCCGGCTATCAACACAACATCCGTGCCTTGAAACACTAAATCCTTGTCAACGTGAATTAAGAGTGCGTAGTTGAGAGAGTTAACAAACTGAAAAAGCGTGTGAGTGTTGGCTGTGTGGTGTGACGGTCTTCTGCCACCGGCGCCTGCCTATTCGGGCCTATAACTTTGTTAACCGAGCGCCTACTGCGAGCCGAATTCCACGATGCAACGACTTGTAAGTACTGCTGCGTACCTCATCTCTCTCTCAATTCAGCTTCTTGCTTTCTTTCTCTCTCCTTTTGCTTCGTCGCTCTTGTATTATTTTCAGTTATTATTTACTCGTATATAACTAATAAGTATCACGTTTGTTTTTTACGCGCGTCTATATTAATCCATCCTTCCGCCTATCCTGTCCAACTTTCAATTTCGCGTCTAGGCGTGTGGATCTAGTGCCGCGACCTGGCATTGGAGCCACGACGCCCCGACAACACCTGGCGGACGAGAGTCCTCAGCCAGAGACAAGTCAAGCCGTTCCAGCCTAACCGAGCTCGGATTCATTTACTTCCATCATCCGCTTATTATTATCAATTTTTATGTTAACGGGAGAGTTCCCCGTTAAAAGTTAATTGATGATTTTCTTTTATGTATACTGAAAAAGTTTCTTTAATGTAAGGAGTTATAAAATGTTTACCTTTTATAACTTTTTCTTACTTTTTCATCATTAATTTTCACAGATATCACATCGTTTTGATTGAAACTCTGTATTGAACAATTTGAATCGTCATTTAGAAAATATTCAGTGCATATTTTAACTTCACTTTCATATATTTTTAAAAACAATTTTTTCGAAAATCGGATCCAGTAATTCCATAATACAGATCCTAACAAAGACAATGAGATCTACCAAAATGATTTCCGTTCATTTTAACGTTCAAAAAGGCGTAAAGTCAATTTTTTCAACAAATAAGATGTTGTGATTAAGGGAACTTTTTAGAGCATCTAAATAAGATTTTGAGACTTTTAAGCAAGTAAATGAAAGCTAATAACAAGTCCTACAAGATGTTAAAAGTTTTATGATGATATTTTTATTATAATGATTTTTATACGCTAACAAAGAAAATTGTCAATTTGTACTATTAAACACCGACTAGTCTTCTTAATTAAGAAAAGAGTATTTTCTATAGATCGAAGATGCGACATGTAGGCGAATATTTCATGATTATCGACCCGCTCGTTCTGTTAACGGGGAAGTCGACTCTTTGCCTATACTGTCTTAATCCATAGTCGATACTTTCTAATTTATATGAAAGTATGATCGTTCACTTTTTCAATTACATATTATACGTATATATAAAGTGATGTTATTTACCTGGATTTATTAATAATCAACGTGATTAACTGCTCTATTTAGTTAGCTTTTTTATGTGGCTCTGCACTTTTCTCGGTTTATTCTCGTTTTGTATGCAAGGAGTTGAAAAATAAGTAATTTGACACTCGCCAAAATTGGATAGTAATCGTTAATGTTTTTAAGTTAAGAAATTTCTATATTCCCACAAATTCACAAATCTATAACTTCTATAATATAATTTAGAGCTGAGAAGTTAGTCGTTCAGCCATCGCACGTCACGATCCAATTGCCAAAAAATCAAGCTATTTGTAAGCTCCGTTGTTACGTCTCGTGTATCAACTACGAATAGCTAATGAATGAGACGTTCCAATATGTTGACTAATGGTTGGATATGTCTCACTTATAATAAATGTATGTGGAAATGTAAATATGTATGTCTGATAATTGCACTACCTTGATAATCGTAGTTTTTAATTGTTGACAGAAATGCAGCAGGCTCTAACTGCTTGTAGAATTGTATAAATGTAGCAGGCTCTAATTGCTTGTTGAATTGTTTTGGATAGGTCGTTGAATAATTACTTGCACGATATTACTTTGTAACAGTCGCGAGTTTATTAAGTAAAGTAATCACCAATTATCGGACCGGTGTATACGGAGTTAAGTCTTACAGGTACTTATTGACTGACTGACAGACTACTGATCAACTGCCTGAGTGATTTGTTCATTCCTTTTTATATCTTTTATAGCTCTTTTCAGGTCAGTATTGCGATATGGTGTGACATTTTGTTTTTGCTGAATATAAATTTTTGCGTTTGGTGACTTTATTTAGGAGTGTCATTTACCTTGTGTTTCGTCAGCTTTTTGCTGACGTGCGAGTAGTTTAGCAGCTTTGAATTTCATGAATGTGCATTTGTTACAAAAAAGGATGCGTCGTAAGCCGTAACACTTTATTTCGGAGTGTCATTCACCTCGCGTTTCATCAGCTGACGTGCGAGTAGGTTAGCAGCTTTGAATTTCACGAATGTGCATTTGTTACAAAAAGGATGCATCGTAAGACGTAACACCCCAGGGCCTAAGATATTGCAATGTTTGCATAAAAATACTTCTGAAATTCAAAGCTACTAGCGGTTTATACAGAAATTTTGCAATATGTGCACTTTAATTAGTATATAAGGAGCGTGGTTGCTCGACTTTGTACAGTTCAATTTTGACTTGTAATTTACAATGTTTGGATTTCCAAGGAAGCGTCATTTGATGGTCTGCGTAAGTATTTTACAAATTGAGTGTGGTTCTTGTTACTTAGTTTCTATTTTTTGCCTTATTCGTTGTTATTATTATCATTATATATTTTCCTTTTTTTTTTTTTAGTTTGCGGATCGGCAGCATTCCCGTGCGGTAAAGAAAGTCAGACGGGAGGGCTTGCCTTTACCAGCCGCGCCTAAAACCCGGGACCCGGAAATATGTGAGAATAGATGTAAGTGTTTTACAATGTATATTTGTATATTGGTATATTGATATATCTGATTAATTTGTTTCCTGTTTGCTTGTTAGTTTCAGAGATGGAAATTAGTGCGTACTCTGAGGCATTGCGATCGAGTGACGCAGACGGCCTTCGGCCTTCTTCTTGGGGGAGTACGGTCCAGATAAAGATACTTGGAATCTTCGTGAATTATTTTTTTATAATTTGTTAGTATATTGTAACGGTTTTCGTCGGGTATGTGTGGAGGTTTTTAGTGATTTTTACAATGTAATCATAGGTCCAAGTGTAGACCATCGATATAATTGTAATTGTATATAAGTATATTTGTAAACATAATCGTAATTTTGTAAAAATAAATCTTTTTTTTTCTTTTGTTAGATAAGAAATTTGTTTTTAATTTAGATTCCTTTGCAGTCTTAGCCTGATATCCTAAAGCGAATATCTCGCTTTCCTCCCCGCTTAAAATGTAGCCATGACATAAAGCATTTGGCGTACTGAACGACACGACAATTAATTAGACTTTTATTGAAAATAGGTCATGTTTGTATTTGATTATTGTTGATTCGAGAGGTAAGCTTTGTTGAGGAATAGGGCAGTGGGTATCAGGGTAAATTTGTATCTTGACGTCTGTGTCGTTCAGGTTTGTGTGTATTGTGTCCAGTTGAATTTCTGCGTTTTGTTTGTTATTTTTTGTCATACTGTCATGGTTTTGTCGTCCTAGTATCACTAGCAGGTGGGTTATTGAGCTGAAGAAGGCCCATAGTAGGTTCATAGACCAGCCATAAACCATGTGCAGTGTATATCCTCTGATGATGGTATCAATCGTCAATTTTATTATTTGCAGTAATATTAATATCATTATGATTACTGACGAGATTGATCCGCACGTAATTAGTTTGTTGAATATGTGATTTCACGTGCTTTCAGATAATTTCGCAAGTGT
This sequence comes from Phymastichus coffea, assembly GCF_024137745.1. Lineage (NCBI taxonomy): Eukaryota > Metazoa > Arthropoda > Insecta > Hymenoptera > Eulophidae > Phymastichus > Phymastichus coffea. Next base: position 686,615 of record NW_026706918.1, read on the forward strand.
ATTTTCTGTAAAAATGTTTTTTTTTGTTACTTCTCCTGATATTTCTTTAGCTATAATATTTAACAGAGATGCTTTTTCCATGGGGAACATTATTTGTTGTTGTAGTTGGTCCAATTCTTGTTGTGAGTATATGCCGCTAGTTGCTAATGAGTCTATGGATTCAAATGTCCATTTTATGTTTGTGTTAGGTTTGAGTGCTTGTGGTGGTATTGTTTCCATTGGTTTGGGCGTTAGTTTTATCCATTTGTTATTTACTTTGTAGTATGTAGGTATTATGGAGTTGCAGTTCATTGGAGTGCCTCTTCTTTTGAGGATATGAGTTTTTGGAGTAAGAAACCAGGTTTCATTGCCTGAAATTACTGGTAAATCGTTGTAGCATTCGCTAAGGTGCTGTGCCTTCACTACAGTAGGGGTGCATTTTATGACATGAACTGCTTCTCCTGCGATCCTGGCAATATATCCAGGTTTCTTCATGATGTTGTATGCGAATTCGTCAGGGGAGAGGGTTGCAGGAGATAGGGAGTTTTGTATTGTTTTCCTCTCTACTTCGCACCTATCTGTAATGATTTTTCTGTAAAGGTCGTTCAGCTGTCTGCCCAAATGCTTTTCGACATATACAAATTTAGAATTTACGTATGTGAATAAATCTATGTTGACCTTGCTTTTGCTAGTAACAGTATCTTTATCGAATTTGTATTTGTTGAAGTTATTGTTTTCTTCCGCGATAAAGAGTTTTAGGTGTTCTGTTCTTATGAACTCTCTGTAGCATTTCAATATTTTATCTTTGGCTGTTAAAGCAAAGGTCGTGTCGCTAGTGTTTACCATGTATATTATGTCGTTATTGTGTGTGTTAAAATATTTTGTTACTGGACTTTTATATAAAATATCATAAGTGTTAGTAAAACATTCTTCCTGAGGTAAAATGTCCCAAAATGTATAACCCCCGTCAGAGTCTACGCAAGTTGTGTCTGAAAATTTACACGTCGTTCCTGAGCTTAAATGTAATTTGTCATTACTCAGACAAATTTCCGCATAGGCTTGTATTAATGTGATTTTAATTGTGCCTTGAACAAGTACCTTACTCCATGATCCGAATCTGTCTGCGTAAGCTACGCCGCTGCAGCTTCCTGCATCGTCAGCGAAGTCTATGCCCTTGGTTGTTGTGGCGTTTATTTTTAAATCGGCAATTGTATGAAAATTGTCATACTTAAAAATTCTCGTTTCGTGGATAGTTTGGCATTGTTCATGGCTCAATTCATACAAGTATTCTTGTTCTCCGTTTTGTTCAGGTCCGAATAATCCGCATTGGTATACTGTCCGATGGATTTCAATTTTGCATTGATGTACTGGAACATCTCTAAATTCGGCTGCTTAGATAAGTTCTACATTTACTATTGTTGAGTTTATGGTTTCGGTGTTAAAGTCGCATTCGTCAGCGTCCAATAGGGAGAATGTCGTGATGTTAGTGTTTATGGTGCCGCAGTGATATCCAATGTATGCATAAGTAATTTGAAAGAATGTAATGAATAACGTTATTTTTGAATACATGATTTCTTTGTCCTAAAACAGAGAAAAGTTTATCAGTTTATATACTCTTGTGTAATATTAATTTATTTGCATGAACTGTATTCGGTTTTCCACCCTTATTTATTGTTACGTTATAATTATCTGTGATGTTTAATATTTCAAAGGGACCCAGGTTGTGATTCTTTTCTAATTTTCCTGGTTTAGGTTCTTTAATGAGCCACACTTGATCTCCTATTTTGAAATTGCAAGGGTTTATGTAGCGATCATAATATTTTTTTCATTTTTCTTTTGCTGTTACGAGGTTTTCTCGCGCTAAGCATGCAATATCCTACATGTTTTGTATAAGCGTTGATAGATAATTATTGAATGTTGGCAATTGATTTGAAATTTTTAACGGTTCACCAGACGGTAATCGTTGTGGGTAAGCGAAGACCAGTTCATGCGGAGTAAATCTATGTGCGCTGTGAACGCTTATGTTGTAATGAAATTGGGCTAATTCTAATAAATTGTCCCATTCAATTTTTTTACTAGAAAAAATTTTCAAATATTCACAAAGGGGGTGATGTGCTCTTTCTAGGGAGCCGTTTGATTGTGGTGAAAATGCAGTTGTTTCTATTTTTACAAACTTAAATCTACGAGCAATGGCTTTTAAGATTTTACTTGTAAAGTTCGCTCCTCTGTCGGTGAGGACTACTTTTGGTGAACTGAAAATACATATAAATCTTTTGATTAGGGAGTCTGCAATTGTTTCTGCGGTTTGATTAATGAGTGGAACAACTATTATGAATTTTGAGAGTAGGTCTTGTATAGAAAGAATGTATTTGTTCTGATTATTAGTAACGTTTAGAGGTTCTACTATGTCCATTGCGATTTTGTCGAATGTTTTCATGGGATTGTCCGTTATTATCATTGGTTGTCTAGTTTTTATTCTTTTTAGTTTATTTCTTTGACAAGTTTCACAATTTTTGATACGGTTCTCTATATCAGTTTTCCCAATAGTATTTGTTCTTTATTCTGTTCCATGTTCTGTTGATTCCCGAATGTCCTCCTAGTGCACTTCAGTAATATTGGTCGAATATATTGTCTCGGTCTGCGAGTTTTACGTAGTCGATGTAGTTTAGGCAAATGATAATTTTAGTTTCAGAAGTTTCGAATGTTGTTGCTAGAATGTTTTCTATTTCGGCCCAATGTATGTTTATTAATTGTAGGTCTCTTGAGATGCTGAATGTTGTTATTTTCTTGCAAATTATTAATGTTCTTAATAATTTGAAGAGACCTTTGAGATTCTCCTTTATCCTCATAGCGGACTGTCTTGTGTCAAGACAGGCTATGAAGATATTTTTTGTTCCTGATTGTATTATTTCAATTTCCTGGGGCTGTAGATTTTTGTCTGGTTGTATCTGTTTGATTTTTATTAGTCTTTCTGTTGCGTTATCTAATGATTGATGTTTGTTGTCGATAAAATGTATAATGTTGTCTTTTCTTGATTCGATGGGTTTTTTCGTAAATCGAATGTTATGTTGTTTCTGTATTTTTGCTTCATTATTTGTATTTTCGTCATTTTCCATACGTACTTGTGCTTGTGTAATATTTTTATTTCTATTTTCTTTTTCTTTGTCTTGTTTTCTTATTATTTTGATTTGTTCCTCTTGTTTTTCTTGTACTTGTCGTTCATTTGTTATTATTTCTTTTGATTCTTGTTTTGCTTTTTGTGCTTTGGTAACTGCATTTATTTTTATATCTTCTATCGGATTTCGTGATAGTGCATCGGCATTTGTATTTATTTTGCCAGGTTTGTAGATAATATCATAATCATAATCTGCTAGTTTTAGTCTCCATTTTTGTACTCTTGAATTGTTATCTGCTGATTTGAAGGATAACAATGGTTTGTGATCATTAACAATGGTAAATTTATTTCCGTATATGTAATTCTTAAATGTCTTTATTGCGAATACTATGCCAAGTGCTTCTTTTTCGTATGTATGGTATTTTTTCTCTGCTGATTTTAAGATTCTTGATGCAAATGCTATTGGTCTGTCATCACCAATCTCTCCTTGAGAGAGTACACAACCCAGCGCGTAGTTTAAAGCATCTTTTGTAATGATGAATGGTTTTTTCATATCTGGGTATTGAAGAACTGGAGTTGTGCATAGGGCATTTTTTAATTTTTCAAATGCTTTTTGTCTTTCTTCAGTCCAAATAAATGGTTGTTCTTTTTGCAGTAAATCTATGATAGGTTTTGCTATTTGTGAGAAGTGTCGAATAAAGCGTCTGTAGTAGCTTGTTAGGCCTAAGAATTCTCTGATATTTTTGATAGTTTTCGGGATAGGAAATTTCTTTATTGCTTCTATTTTCTTTGGGTCTGTTTTGATGCCTTCTTCACTTATAATGTGGTCTAAGAATTCTACTTCCTTTTGGAGAAATTTGCATTTACTCGTTTCAATTTTTAATCCTGCCATTCTTAATTTTTCTGCTATGAGTTTGAATCTTTTATTATGTTCTTCAACCGTATTTGCAACGATAATTATATCATCGATGTACAGGTAGCAGAACCCTTTTTCCAATAGGTCTCCGAGTACTTTTTTTAGTGCTCTTTGGAAGACCCTACGTGAGTTTATTAGTCCGAAAGGTAATACTTTGAATTCAAAACGTCCCCAAGGCAGGGATACTAAACGCCGTTTTATGTATATCTGATTCTTTCATTTTTAGTTGATGAAATCCAGAAACCATATCGATGGTGATGAAAACTTTGTTTTTTCTTATGTAGTCGAAAATTTCTAATATGTTGGGTATAAGATATGGGTCTGGAATAGTTTTTACATTCAATTTTCGATAATCTATTACCATTCTCCATTTTTTCTTTCCGTCTTTTGTTATTCCCTTTTTTGGCACGATCCATACTGGCGCGTTAAATGCACTTGTTGAGGGTCTAATTAAGTAATTTTTATTAGCTTCTTTGTTTCATCACATGCGATTTGTTTGAGTGTATATGGCAGAAGATATTGTTTAACATATACTGGTTTATCATCAGTTAAATTAATTTCGTGTTCTTCTATGTTGCATTGGCCAAGTTTATCTCCTAACCAGCATATGTCTTCGAATGACAGTATTAAATTTTCTATGTTTTCTTTTTTACGTTGAGTCAGGTGTTCTAAGTTTATTGTATTTATGAATTGCTTTCGTCGTATTTTTATTTCCTGTTCTTGTGTCTCTTTTTGTGCGATTTTGTAGTGCGTAGTTGTAAATATATGTGTCGATTTTAAATTAGTTTCTTTAGCTATGAATTTTTCATTGATGTTTTTGAAGTTATTTTCTATATCATTCATAATGTGAATTTGCTGGTTCGTCGTTTTGTCGTATTTTCTGTCAATCTCTCCTGCAACGTTATCTTTTAATGTGTCGCAAAAATTTGAATAATCATTAATAGTATAATTCTCTTCGGTTTCATTGGATTCGTCTTCCAGGGCTTTACTAATATTTCCAATAAATTGTGCCAAGCTTGAGTGATAGTTAGGTTGAGATAATATTTTTGTTTCTGGATTCCCGTATATTTGATCATTCGTACTATTTTTCGTTTCTTTTTGTATGTCACTTATTATATTTAAGATTTGTGTTACATCCTTATGTATTGATACTTCTTTGCTGTGTGTTGTCGTATTTGTTTCGATATCATTGTTGTCTACAAAGTTTTTTTGGGATGCTGCTATTCTTGATAATGTTTAGTTGTGCTCCACTGTCTACTAGTAGTTGCAGTTTGTTATTCGAATTTGGTTCAAATATTTTTATGTACTTGAGAAGGTTTTTAAGTTTGACAATGTATATTTTGGTTTAGTCGTTTGTAATTTGTTGGTTAATATCAGTACTGTTTTTAACTATATCTGTCTGTAGCATGGTACTCTCTATTTCCTTTACATTTCCTTCGAATTTGCTGTATATATCTATGTGTTGTTTTGTTTGTGTTGGGAGAGTGGATGTTTCGTCGTGGAACGTTTTTATTGTCTGCTCATTCCTTAGGCGTTCCTTCCCAAAGGAGCTCAAGAGTTTTCCGAGTTTATCCCATATTTGCGGCATTGTTCTGTTGTATGACCGACACCTTTACAGGTTCTGCAAAATATTCTTTCTTCTTGTAATCTTTTAATTTTTTCACAGTTATCTATGTTATGTCCTGTTTCGTTGCAACCTTCACATGTAATTGAAATATTTTGAAGTGGGTAATTTTTTAGTGCTTGTAGTTTCCTACATTCACTCGCTGTGTGACCCATATTTTTGCAATAGGCGCAGAATTTTTTCCTTTGATCGTTGTTAAAATTATTTTTGTAGCCGTTATTGTAGTTTCTATTGTAGGTGTTGTAGCTTTGTGGAGTTTGCTGAGGGTTTGCAGATTGTTGTGTATTCGCGATTTTTCTGCAGAACTTTGCTGTGTGACCTAATTGATCACATAATTGGTACTTGTAACTTGATTTGCTTCTTTGTTCTGTGAAATATATTCGCGCTTCTTCACAATCTTGTTCTTCATGTCCCTGTTCTTGGCATAGGGTGCATATTCTATAGGATGATCTATTTTTACCTGTTGTGCAAAATTTGATAGAGTGACCTTTTTTGTTGCATTTTTTACAAAAGACTTCAGGGCACTCTTGCGTTGACATATCATAATAATAATCATTGTAGTCGGCATATGTGTTATTAATTGTCACATTGTCTGTTGCTTTTCTAATATTTATATCATTTTCAATTTCTATAGCTTTTTTGGACATTTCTTGTAATGTTGTCTCGTTGCCCAGTTCGTATTTTATTTCCACTCGCATTCCTTTTTTAAAGCATTTTGCTGTGTCCGCATCTAATTCTTCATAGAAATCCTTCCTGGCTATTTCATCTGTTTCTTGTATTCTGTATATTTCTTTTATTTCTAATACTAGTTGGCATAAATTATTTGTATACTGAATAATTGATTCTGTATTTCCTTGTGTTATTTTGCGTATCCTAGCACGCAGTTCATGTATGTCTTCTTGAATTGGATATAGACTTCGTATTGCTGTAATTAATTCTTCTATTGTTTCCACACAGTTGTTTCCTAAAGCTTCTTCTGCTTCTCCCTTCATTCTCACTTTCAATAGTTCTACTACATTGTGTTCATTTTGGTCATCTACTAGATTTTTTACTCGTCGTAGTCTCCTGATGTACTTTGCGGGTGGCATATTTTTACCATCGAAGTCCGGGACATAATTTACCAATTCTTTGAGAGATAATTTGATTGGATGTGAATTTGCCATATTTATTGGGTTTGTTGCTGGGCTTGTGATACGTTGGTTTTCTTGAATTTGTTTTCCTTGAATTTGCTGAGTGTTTCTTTCACTCTCTTTTTCTTTTCTGTATTGTGTTTTGTTTATTTGCCTAATATCTTTTTTTGAGTCTTCACTGTTCTGGTGTTGGTTAATAGATTCGTCAGAGATTTTTGATAATGCGTATTGTGTGTAGACTGATTCTTCGTCTTTGTTTATGGTGAATAATATGTCCTTTGGTGTCCCTAATATTAGACTTTGTTCACTTAAAAATCCTCCAATATCTAAATATCTATCGTGTTTTTCTGAGTCAAATGTGTTGAACGTCTGGTCTAGTAGTGAGTATCTGTCTGAAACAGTGTAGTCTGTTCTGTTTGTTTGCTTTTCTGTTAAATCAACTAATTGGTTAGCTGCTGGTATGATTTTCCTTATTGCTCCCGTGATTTTCTCTTTTTCTGTGATTTCTTCTTGGGTCTTGATCTTAGTCGGCGATCTTCGTAGTTTGTTACTCTTTTTGAAAGCTAATTCATCCAATCCTTTTTCTAAAAGGTCTTCTAATTTTGGATTCTTGTCGATTTGTGATCGCGTAAGTTTCCTAATTACGGATGATGTGTCCTTCCTTTTGCTGGACTTCTTGCTCATTTGGACATTGCACTTGATAATAAACGGAATAAACAAAGGGAATTCGACAAAATCAAAATAGAGTGAAGTAGGGAAAATATATAAAATAAGAAAAATAATTGTTAAAAAAATTATGGTAGAAATACACTATTACTTATTGAGATGGTAAAAATAATTTGTTAGATAAATAATAATATATATTGTCTGATTTTCGTACCGGAACCAATTGTTACGTCTCGTGCATCAACTACGAATAGCTAATGAATGAGACGTTCCAATATGTTGACTAGTGGTTGGATATGTCTCACTTATAATAAATGTATGTGGAAATGTAAATATGTATGTCTGATAATTGCACTACCTTGATAATCGTAGTTTTTAATTGGTGACAGAAATGCAGCAGGCTCTAACTGCTTGTAGAATTGTATAAATGTAGCAGGCTCTAACTGCTTGTTGAATTGTATAAATGTAGCAGGCTCTAACTGCTTGTTGAATTGTATAAATGTAGCAGGCTCTAACTGCTTGTTGCATTGTTTTGGACAGGTCGTTGAATAATTACTTGCACGATATTACTTTGTAACAGTCGCGAGTTTATTAAGTAAACTAATCATCAATTGTCGGACCGGTGTGTACGGAGTTGAGTCTTACAGGTACTTATTGACTGACTGACAGACTACTGATCAACTGCCTGAGTGATTTGTTCATTCCTTTTTATATCTTTTATAGCTCTTTTCAGGTCAGTATTGCGATATGGTGTGACATTTTGTCTTTGCTGAATATAAATTTTTGCGTTTGGTGACTTTATTTAGGAGTGTCATTTACCTTGTGTTTCGTCAGCTTTTTGCTGACGTGCGAGTAGTTTAGCAGCTTTGAATTTCATGAATGTGCATTTGTTACAAAAAAGGATGCGTCGTAAGCCGTAACACTTTATTTCGGAGTGTCATTCACCTCGCGTTTCGTCAGCTGACGTGCGAGTAGGTTAGCAGCTTTGAATTTCACGAATGTGCATTTGTTACTAAAAGGATGCGTCGTAAAACGTAACACCGTGATTTTTAAGCCTTCATAATTTTTTGCTGAGTTTTGTCTGCTATTGATGACTCGAATAATTCCACAGGCCTGCAAGGTTTTGTTCTTTTGCAACTGAGGGTCATTTCCGAAGTAATTTTTGGCGTAGAATTCGAATCCGTCATCAGAATTTCTCCATCACGTCAGGTTTTTGAGTAATCGTCCCCTAAAGGTCGAAAAAACACGTTTTTTGGCCATATTCAAGGCTTGATTACATCGTGAGTTTATATTCTTTTCAAAAACGGTTGACGGCATCTTAAAGAAGCACTCTTACCCTTCAAAACCCATTTTTCAAATTTAAGATATCATTTTTTTTCATCAAGATATCATCAATGGAAATTTGCCATTTTTGAGGTTTCACCATGAGCTTAAAAATTCGGCCAATTGTCCTGGAAGAATACGATATATTTCTTAGTATTTTTTGGATAATGATTCTAGAATCATTATAAAAAAAAAACTAAGAAATATATCGTATTCTTGTAAAAGAATATAGTTGTAAAAGAACAGTGACGACTCCCTATTTTGCAGGCCTGTGTTCTTTTTTCCGAAACGTTACACTGTAACTCCCTAACCCGACCTTACCGATTTAAATATTCTTTTGATATGTTGTATATCATAGAAAAATAAATAAAACCTATTTTTTTATCGGCGGAAAAATACTTTGAGAGACTGAAATCCATCCTCAAAAATAAATTTTATAATTTTATTTCAAGTTCTAATTAATATTTTGGCAACTTATTGTTTAATTTATTCTTTGGTTTGAGGAGTGTAATGACGTATCTGTGCTTTATCCACAGTGACGAAACGACGCTTAAAGTCCTGCGGAATTTGCTGGAATAGCTATAAACCTTTCTTGTAACACTTAATACGATTTCAATCGGGAGTAATCACGGCACCTACCTACCGGACAACTTATTCATTTCCCATTGTTGATGCAAAATATTATGTATCCATTTACTCAACAGGACGAGCAATATCATACACCTTCACTCTTCTGTCAGCCATCACCATATTATAGATTTTATTAATGATTTCTAGAACGGCGACCTCAACAGGATGTCCAAAACGTTCAGCGTCTTTTGTGCTCATATGGCCACTCCGAGAATTTTGAAACTACTTATAAATCATTCTAATCGCAGGTACGCAATCACCATAATGTTTATCAAGCTTCTATTTAGTCACCTGAGGCGATTTACCTTTGATAAAGTAATGTATAATGAATATACGACATGTTTTTTCGTCCATTTTTATACAAAAACTCGATTTCTTTGATTCAGTCGAACGTTAAACACAAAGTAATAGACTGATCTGGTTGAAATTTGGTGTGTGCTCGCATATACTTACTGCCCCATCAATCGATTCTTGGAATTCTCCGATAAGGAAGACTCATGGAAGTTTCTTGTTCCATCGAGAACAAGTGCTAGTGCACGATGTCCCCTTGGTCGGCCACCTCGGGCAGGATAAGATTTCTGTACGTGTGAAGCATTTCTATTATTGGCTTACTATGATAACCGATTTTTAGCAATATATACGGAATTACTAGGTGTGTCAGTAATGTAAAGTAGAACAGCGATCTTGTACGGGGGGATGAAAAAGCACAAAGATCATCGACAGTGGTAGATGGTCCCTATGGATATCACAAAGACGTACCTTCATAGCTTTTGAAAGCACGAATATATCTTACAAATGTTCGTAGATCTTTTTACACTATGGGTAGAATGCATTCCAATTAGGAAAATGGATGCCAAAATCATCATGAGGAAATTTCACAGTCACGAGACCACTTAAGACCAATCAGATTTGCGACACCGTAGATTTTTCTGTTAGACAATGGCGCGAAATTCAAGAACCGGTTACTGCAGGAATACCTGGCAAAGCCGAACATACAGCATGATCTTACGCTGATTTTTTTGTCCGAAAAAAAATCCTACGGAACGGTATAACTGTACCTGACGATGATTACATAGGATCACAAAAGAAAGTCGGGGCAAAATATTTCTCAGCCTGATGGCCCTTTATGTTTTCGGGGTCACTAATCACGATCACGAGATCCGCTTTACAACAAAACATCTGGTTCAAGGTTAAATGAAGGTCAGATCATTAAAATCGATTCATATGGGTTTTTGTCCCTAGAATCTGAAAAAATGGAAAATTTCATGTTCAGGTACGCTTTTTATCTTTTCTTCAAGACGACCACTAGAGGACATTTGGAGGTCATTTGAAGGTCGAAACCTTTTTTGGAACGATTGTTATTTACGAATAATCTTAAAACTTTTAAAAACTAAATTAAGAAATCCTAGGCCCACAAACTCAAAATTAATAAAATCCCTATGCATAATTGCGATTCCATCAATTTAAAAAAGATCAAAAAGCCTAATCCAACAAAAATATAAGTTTTATACATACAATCTCAAAATCTAGACATTCTAAACCCTTGAAGTTGAAAATCAGAAACTTAAATATCCAAAATTCACAAACTAAATATCGACAAATCTAAATCTGATCTTTCAAATTCATAACCCTAAAATCGACCAATCTTACATTCGACTAAGTAAATCCTTAATCTACAAACTTCTAATTATTAACTCTGAAATTCACAAATTCGAAATTTATGTACTTAAAAATCCACCGACAAATCCGAAGATCATAAAATCCACATATACAAAATCTAATCTCACAAATCCGCTAATCTAAAAAGCTAAACCCACAGAGCCCTAAGTCCTATAATTCCATATTTTTAACTCAAAATTGATAAACGTTAAACCTAAAAATTCTTCTGTCCTAAGCTTATCATTCCGAAATGGATAATGTACAAACTGATAAACTTTAGCATCCAAAACATTATATACTACAGTTAAAAATCTCTAAATCCCTTAACCCAAAATACATAAATCTCTAAATCCACATTTTTTTAATCCGTTAATTTATACTTAGAACACCCAAACTATGAACTCTGCATACCAAATCTTAAACTTGAAACCACTAATCCAGAAACCTCAATTTAAATTTTTTATATTATTTGTGGTTTATTATTATTATTTGTTGAGAAACAATGAGTTGTGCGGTAGGTGTTTGCATTTCGAAAATTCGAAAAAAGTGGATGTTATTTTCTTCTAAATTGTATACGAGGGTGGTCCGATAAGTACTGAACCTCACCGTCCGATGGCGCCACTATCGCAAAAGAAATATTCTATCACGTACTACAACCTTCTCGATGGTTACTGTCAAGATTTCAGCCGGATCGGAGTTGTAGTTTATTTTTGAGAGCGTGTGAAAGCAAGTGTGTCCGTTGATTTTTAAAAAATAGAAAAAAAGCAGTATCGGTCGGTGATTCGATTCCTGTTTTTGGAAGGGAAATCGCGCAGCGAAATCAAAAAGCGCTTGGTTGCTGTGTACGGTGACTCTTCTCCTTCGATGGTGACCGTCAAAAATTGGTTTAACAAGTTTCAACGTGGTCGCACGTCGATTTTTGAAGAGCCACGTCCAGGTGCTCCGAAAACGGCTACCACGGAGGATAACGTGACAAAAATTCACGATCTCGTATTGGCAGATAGACGATTGAAGGTGCGCGAGATAGCTAAGATCGTAGGCATCTCAAAAGACCGCGTGGGTCATATCCTGCATGAAATTTTGGGCATGAGAAAGCTGTCGGCGCGATGGGTGCCGCGTTTGCTCACTCCGGACAACAAGCGCAACCGTGAGACAACTTCAGAGCAATGTCTGATGCTGTTTAAGCGCAATCCGAAGGAGTTTCTTCGTCGTTTCATGACAGTCGACGAAACATGGATCTACTGGTTTACACCAGAGACTAAGGAAAAGTCGAAACAGTGGACTTTACCCGGCGAAAGTGCTCCGAAGAAGGCGAAGACTGCCCCATCGGCCGGAAAGGTGATGGCCACCGTTTTCTGGGATTCACAAGGTGTCATCTACATCGATTACCTGGAGAGGGGCAAAACGGTCACAGGGCTGTTCTATGCCAAATTATTCAGCCGATTCGACGTCGAATTGCAGAAAAAACGGCCCTATTTGGCGAAAAAAAAAGTACTCTTCCACCATGACAACGCACCGGCTGACACCTCCGCCGTCACCATGGCCAAATTGGTCGAATTAGGCTACGAACTGCTGCCCCATCCACCGTATTCTCCAGATTTAGCCCCGTGCGACGTCTTTTTGTTTCCAAACTTAAAAAAGTCACTCGCCGGGCAGACATTTGAGTCGAATGAGGAGGTAATCGCTGCCACGGAAGCCTACTTTTCAGACCTCGAGGAAACGTATTTTTCAGACAGGTTAAAGAAATTGGAGCATCGCTGGGCCAAGTGTATCGAACTAAAAGGAGACTATGTTGAAAAATAAAACGCCACTTTTCCAAAATTTTCGTTTTTCTTTTGTAAACTAAGTACTTATCGGACCACCCTCGTACATCAATAGTGTCTCAATCAGTGGCTAAGATTGAGAAATTGTATAATATGTTATAACAGACGACGTCGTAAACTGACATTTTTTAATGCCTGACACAGAGCACCTCCACTTGGTAACGTCGGACAACGTGTCATCGGTGTAGATCCTAGGTAAAGGCATTTGATCTATCATGGCAAGCATAAAGAAGTGTATTACGATGCAAGGCTTAGAAATCCTAGTATCGGCGATTGGTTAGGATAAGCAAGCGGGTCCGCAATCGTCGTCATTATTATGCGACCGTAGTTCTAAATCAGTGAGAAACTGAGGCGTTTTATTGTTTAATGCAACACGTTCAGAAATAAATACATATCAGCGACTAAACAATTTTCGCGTTGTTTCTACGTTGTACATATGTTTTTAAAGACGAACGAAGACAGTTCAATGAACATTAAGGTAAGTTACAAAAATTGTTTTAATATATATTCAAGTAGAATGAGCAATTCTTAAACTCCAATGATATTGTGTGTTGTTCATTGTGAAACGCAGGAACGAAAGAAAAAATTTAGTCATCACCTACAATCTGTCAAAAGTCACAAGATCATGACACTGACCGTTATATCTATCTGACAAATACATCTAGGTATAATATAAAGAATAATTTCGCAATATTCTATTCATCTGTGCAATCGGTAACTCATACTGTTTTAATCAGTATTAATCAGAATGGAAATCAATATCAAATGTCTATAGATAAAGTTTCCGAAATAGAAAGTTATGATTGAATTGATGAATAGCCGGAAATAACAATAGCAGTAAGTCCAATAAGAAAAATAAATTCCGCTAAGAATAGGCTGATAGTCAACGAAAATTTTGCCGCTACATGTTTTTATAATAGTGTGTGATGAACAATTGTAATACAATATGTCATGTACATATCAAAATTCTTTTTACCATATTGTACTATGTCAAGAATCAGAGAAAAAAAATAAAATCTCGAAATTTCAAAAATGATTTTCAATACTTTGTTTTCAAATTAATCAATATTCTTTGCGAATATGCTTCCAAATCTTTAGATCTGATTTTTTTTTTGAATTTATAAAATTATCTAGTACTCACGTTGAACATCAAAAGTTAAAGCGAAATAATTGTATAAATTTGTTTAAATATCGGTAATCAATGTCCAGTAAAATTAGATTATTATGTTCAGCGAATAAAAGTACGTAGAAAAGTTTGAGATTAGAATAATATGTATTATCAAAAAAGATTCTTGGATTGATCTAATCAATATTCACTAAATACAGAATTTTCATCAAAATTGCACGCTCGCTATAATAGCGCAGAAATTATTAAATCACGGATTTATTAATCATAGGATTTGTCCAAGTCTGTAAAATAGGCATTCGTTTCTGCAATCACCTCCTCGTTTGAATAAAATCTTTTTCCCACCAGCATTTTTTTTCATATTAAGGAACAAATAGTAGTCCGACGGAGCCAAGTCTGGAGAATAGAGGGGATGTGAAACGAGTTGAAACCCTATCTCCATCAGTTTTGCGGCCACAGCTGCTGAGGCGTGAGCTGGCACATTGTCGTGGTGGAAAAGGACTTTTTTGTGGGCCAATCGTGGACGTTTCTCTAGCAACTCGGTTTTCAAAGGATCCAATAACGATGAATAATATTCACCTGTAATGGTTTTACCCTTTTCCAGATAGTCGATGAAGATTATTCCTTGCGAATCCCAAAAGACAGTCGCCATAACCTTCCCGGCCGAAGGAATTGTCCTCGCCTTTTTCGGAGCAGATTTCCCCTTGGTAACCCATTGTTTAGACTATTCTTTGGTCTCAGGAGTGTAGTAATGTATCCATGTTTCATATACAGTGATGAAACGACGCTTAAAGTCTTGCGGATTTTGCTGGGACAGCTACTAACCATTCTTGCAATACTTCACACGATCTCGTTTTTGGTCAATCGTGAGCAATCGCGACAGCCATCTAGCTGATAGCTTTTTCATGTCCAAATGTTGGTGCAAAATATTATGTATCCCTTCGCTCGCGATGCCTACGGTACTAGCAATCTCACGCACCTTTACTCTTCTGTCAGCCATCACCATATCATGGATTGTATCAATAATTTCTGAAGTGGTAACCTCAACAGGGCGTCCAGAACGTTCAGCGTCTTTTGTGCTCATACGGCCACTTCGAAAATTTTAAAACCACTTATAAACCATTCTAATCGAAGGTGCACAATCACCATAATGTTTATCAAGCTCTTGTTTAATCTCCTGAGGCATTTTGCTTTTGAAAAAGTAATGTTTAATCAATACACGATTCTTTTTCATCCATTTTTTACAACCACTCGATTTATTTGATTGAAACGAATGTAAAACGCAAAGTAATTGGCCGATCTGGCTGATACTTGGTGTGTGCTCTTCCAAGATATGCCACTAACTGAAAATAACCTTGATACGCACTAGTAGCGTCATCTCTCTGACTTTGCACGGACTTTTCAAACGACCCTCGTATTATGATAATACTTGATGATAGTATAGCAATTAATTGTAAAAAAAAGCTTTTTAAATTACTTCTGTAATTTTTGAGATTTTACTTTTTATCTTTTAATCTTTAAATTTAACACAATGATAAATGTAAAAAGAAAACATTTTTCATTGATATTTTTCCACCTTGTTTTTTCAACTTTGGAAAACTTTCAATAATAATTTTCATGCATTGTAATATTAACGCAACGAAGTGATTTTTTGTATTTATGTGGTTTTCCGTCAGACCGGAGTATGGGGAACAAGATTCATTCAGTGATTTAAGCTGAATTTCGATTACGGATTATAAATTTAATTGAATATTTTCATCTATCTATTTCAAAGTAAGTTTGACAATGTTGTAATATTTCATTTTTATTACGGTTTTTTCAAAATTTGAATGTGAATTGCTATAGAAAATAATTGAATATTTTTACATAAAAACAATAGCATTTGTTTTTGTTTTTTTCATTTGTTTATTACTATCGATTGAGTTTTTCGTTGATGGTTAATGCATACGAGACTTATATAAAAGAATGGTTGGATATACCGAGTTTACGGCTGACGAATACACCGATGTGATGATTGTTTTTTTGGTCAGGCTGGGCATGGGCGAGGAAGAGGTCAAAGGGCTACTGTACTGTGGGTGCACGTCATGGGAGAAGAGTCGACCATCGAACCATTAGGACCACCATTAAAAGGTTAAGGGAGACTGGCTCTGTATTAGTAAAAAATCCGAACGGCGGTCGCCCAGGCAATCTGCCCGGCCAGCTCTACAATCCGATCGTTGAAATCTTTGAAGACGATCTAACAAGTAGTTTGCGAGTGTCTACTCGTCAAGTTTCGGCAGATCTCAATGTGAAGTGCACGTACAGCATGGTTCAACGAGTGATGATGGAGGATGGGCAACACACGTATCACTACAGGCGCGTTCAAGAGCTCCGTGAGTTATAAATTCATGGTGATTCATTATTGCGAAAGATAATTTGTAAGAGGACAAGGTTGTACGTTTGATGTTCGTCGTTATATAAACATGCTACTTGTTTAATCTAAAAAAATCATGACATCATCGCGTTCCTTGTCTTTTTTTTCATCAAAATAGTATTCGTAACATAAAACTAGACATAAAGCTCCCCGGAATAAACGTTCAAGCAAGTACATCGGCCGCCACCACTCTATCGTATGCGTGTGCAGATTATTGGATGGGGCGTCTCAAAGATTACGCGTCGGCGTCGCCAAAAAGTAATACCCACTTGCCTTTCTATTACGGTAAAGCACTTCTTTTCTGTGTTCAATTGAGCTTGAGATAAACACTTTTAAAAATGGCCGCATCAGAAGTTTTCTTTTTATTTATGTATTGGGAGTACAAATAGAAAATCGCCGTTTTTTCTAATAATTTGAGGTTTTATTGTAAAAAACTCGTTATAATCTCATTCTTCAAAATAATTTCCATCCTTAGTCACAACTTTTTCCCATCTTTCTGGCTTCTGAATTCCTCTTCGAAAAAACTGTTCGTCTTTTGACGCGATCCACGAATCGATCCAATTTTTGGTTTCTTCGTAAGAACGAAAGTGCTGTTCGGCCAGGTCATGCGTCATCAATCGGAACAAGTAGAAATCAGAAGGGGCGATGTCAGGAGAGTACGGCGGGTGCGATAGGATGTCCCATTTCAAAGTTTCCAGGTATGTTTTCACGACCTTGGAAACATGTGGCCGAGCGTTGTCATGCAGAAATATGACCTTGTCGTGCCTTTCCGCGTACTTTGGACGTTTTTCCTTTAACGCTCGACTCAAACCAATCAATTGCGTCCGATAGAGGGCTCCTATGATGGTTTCGCGTGGTTGCAGGAGTTCATAGTAAATTACGCCAAGCTGGTCCCACCAAATACACAGTATCAGCTTCGAGCCATGAATGTTTGGTTTCGCTGTCGAAGTTGATGCATGGCCGGGAAGACCCCACGATTTTCTCCGCTTTGGGTTGTCATAGTGTATCCACTTTTCATCGCCGGTCACAATGCGATGCAAAAAACCCTTCCTTTTTTGCCGTTGGAGGAGTTGTTCGCACGTGACAAGACGCCGTTCGATGTCCCTCGGCTTCAGCTCGTACGGCACCCAACATCCCACTTTCTGGATCATTCCTAAGCATTTTAAGCGATGGGAAACGGCTTGCTGAGTTACGCCCAATAAATTCGCAAGTTCCTGTTGCGTTCTGCAAGAATCTTCATCAAGCTAAGCCTCCAATTTCGCATCCTCGAACTTTTTTACGGGTCCGGGACGATCCTTGTCATCTACGTCATACTCGACATTTCTAAACTTTTGGAACCATTCTCGACACGTTCTTTCACTAATACAGCTGTTACCATAAGTTTCTACAATCATTCGACGCGCCTCAGCTGCATTTTTTCCCGAATGAAATGCAAAAAGCAACACTTCCCGCAAATGTCTCCTGTTCGGCTCGAATTTTGCCATTTTTGCGCACGAACAAAACAAAGCACAGTAAAAATAGACAAGCGAGGTGATGAAGAGTTGTTGACAAATGCCTCAGCTGGCTATGTAACGTTTCTGTTAACAATTTTTTACCGACGTGCAATGCTGACGCCACCTATGGGAAAACGGCGGTTTTCTATTTGTACTCCTAATATTTAAAATTTTTTAATTATTACGGTCACTGCACGTTAAAGTAAATTTTAAAAAATATCGATATTTTCTAGACTGTTTGTCATTGGCAGTTCTCTTCGTCTTTTGAACTTCTTTCATTTTATATTCAAAAGTATACGACGTCCTTTTCTATTATCTTTCACAATAGGAATAAATCCGTGATTGTCTTAAGTTCGATTGATAGCTTCAGCTTTCTCATAACATTGGGACAGATCTTGTTAAATTTCTTGATGTTCCTTGTTCGTGCAGTATCTGAAAGTGTATCTGTTCGTGCATTTTACTTTCAGTTAATAACTGTGTAGCCCAATGAAAAAGTTGTTCGGGACTGCTGATTAATCGTCCATGTGCACTTACCTGTCTAGCTGATCTACTTTGACGTCCTCCAATCCTATCAAATGTACTTTTTCCATAACTACTAAAATTTTTTAAATTTGCAAATTGAGTCAATTGCAATAATCCACACACGTATGTGATAAAATGGTGGCGGCCGATGCATTTCTCCAATGGTCACGCTGCAGCAATCTTGCAGTCAACTAGATTAATATTCGTTTACTATTGTAGGTTGTTATGTAATATGGTACGATTTTTGAGAGAGAGAGTCACTTTCGTGAGATGAAGTTAGCTTACGTATCTTCGGTGAAGCGGCAACAGGCGTTGGCTCAATCACTCGGCTCGCTCAGATGTTCAGATCAAACATTTTTCAAACTACCATATCTCTGTTGAAAAAATTATAAAATTGATTTTAAATGCTTTTGTAGCCGTGCTTTTTGTAGCCCGAGCTGCTCTTTTAGGAACTGTGGTCAGAATTGCGTAGAAAAAATCCTTCGTCGAGTTACAGGTGGTAAAATATAGCAGAAAAGCGTATTTTTGACGCTTTTAGGTTAAGATATTTGAAAAACACGAGGATGATAGAGCAATTCTGAGTCCAGATTCGGAATCAGCTCACGAAAATCTATTAAGTATACTATGTCTGGTTTCAGGTTATTGACTTTTGTAACATTTTGTTGGCCTGTATTATTTTTATTGGGGAGCATCGAAAGAGCACGCTTACCTTAATGGCGGGCCAAATAATCGCGACAAAATGGTAGGAAAGATATATTTGACCACGCCACAAACTTAGAAGCCCTCGATATATGCCGAGCTACCGGACAAATAACTCGTAGAGCTGTTGTATGTACACAAGAAGAGGGACGGCAATTTGAGAAATGTTTAGATGGTGATATTAGTGAGGATGGTAACAACAATGATGAAGAGAATATGGATAAAGATGAATAAAAGATGGTTAAAATGATGATAGTGATCCTGATTGGGAAATGTAAATAAGATATTTGATAGTATATAAATATTTTTCGTTTATATTATTAAAGTTGTTCATGTGGTTATATTGTTACTACGCACTTTCAGCTTGTTAATATATATAAATTAAAAAAGACTATAGAAATGATGTTATTTATATAAGAAAATATTGACTAAAAACATTTTCGTTCGATTGAAATTTTACTTTATTTTTAAAATATTTTACAAAAATTTTTTAAATTTTTTTTTCCAAAATCTTGATCTCAGCAGATCTAGTCTTAAAGATTCATGTCCCCAACTTGTTTAACCTTGAATAATAATGCCGTCGGATCGACTGACCTGGAATGTTATTCCCCTTGGCTGGTCTAACCTGAAAAACGGTTTCCTTCGGCTCAGCTGTTCTTGATTAAGTTTGTCTTCTGTCTGTCTGACCTTAATAATAATTCCCATAGCTAGTCTAGCGTTTAATGAGTTTGCCCTCGATCTGTATGACCATAATCATTTTCATGGCTAGTCTGACTTTGAATAAGATTGCTGTCTGCTCGTCTGGCCGTAAATAAAGTTTTCTCTCGCTCGCTATGCCTTAAATAAGATGCCCTCGGCACGTCTGACCATGATCATGATTTCCATGATTAGTCTGACTCCTAATAATGTAGTCCTTGGCTGATCTGACCTGGAATACGATTGTAAATGGCTCATTTAATTTGGAACGATGTTCCCCTTTGCTTGTCTGACTTCCAATAAGGTTGTCCCGACTCGTCTGACCTAAAGTACGATATCTCTCTGCTCATCTGGTCAAAAATAAAGATGCCCTTAGTTCATCTGACCATAAATAAAGTTGCTTTCAGCTTGTCTGACCTGCAATGAGCTTGGCCACTGTTTATCTGACCATGAAGTAAGTTAGTTCCCCTCAGCTCGTTTTGTCGTTGAACAAGGCTCCCCCGGGACTATTGACTTGAAATACGATTGCCTTTGGCTCATCTATCCTCGAATGAGCTAGCCTTCTACTCGTACGGTCAGAAAAGAAATTGCCCCCGGCTCGATTGACTTTGAATTAGATTGCCCTCCGCTTGTCTTACTTCGGCTTGTCTGACCTACCTTATTTAAAATCAGACGAGCGGAGGGCAATTTTAGTTAAGGTCGAAAGAGCAGAGTGCAAGATTCATTCCAGATTATCTAAACCGTCGGCAACTGGAATACGGTTCAGACGAGTCATGGGTAATTTATTTAAGGCCAGACAAGTCAAGGGAAACCTTTTTCAAGCTTAAACGATCCGGGCGCAACCTTACTTAGATCAAAAAAGCAGAAGGTAAACTAATTCCAGGTTCCAGGAGCCGTTAGCAACCATATTCTAAGTCAGACGAGCCGAGGACAACCTTATTCAAAGTAAGACAAGATGAGGGCAACCTAATTCAAGGTCAATCGAGCCGGAGGATACCTTATTTACACACGAGTCAAGGGCAATCTTAGTAAGGTCAGACGAGCAGAGGGAAACCTTATTAACAGTCAGGCGAGCCGAGGGTAATCTTATTCAAGGGTAACCTTATTCAATGTCAGGTAAGCAGGGGGAAACCTTTTTCAAGGCCAGATGAGCTGAGAGTTATCGTCTTTCAGGTTGGAAGAGCAAACGGCTAGTTTCTTGAAGTTGAACAAGCCAAGCGTCAGTTTTTCTAAGTCAATAGTGCCGAGGCCAACCTTATTATTCAAGGTCAGACAAGCGGATGGCTAGATTTTTAACAAAGTTACATCATGCTTTCTTATATATTTTTTCATATTATTAAAAAAAATATTTTTTTCAAAAATAAATAGAAATATCAATTTCATCCATTATATCTCTCATTTTCATGTAAACATTATTATTTGTAACATGTTTTTCATATGTTTTTTTGAAAATATCTTTTTTTAATGCTTTTTCGAACAATTCAACATCATTTTTTAACTTGGACTGGTAGTAATTTCTTTTACAACATTTATACAATGGCTCAGAGCTATCATAAAAAACTATTTTGAGGGAATCGGCGTTTATTCTCTGAATTTTCCCAGGCAAAATGTCATATGTGCCATATTTCGCCCAGACTATCTGTCCAATTTCAAAAGTTTTTGTTGACTGGCGATCTTTTTTCTTTCGTGGACAACGTTCTGTTGGCTTGCCTTGTACCTCAAATATCATAACAATATCAACTGATTCTCCCTAAAATGTTACGCAAGTAAGTTTCACGTATCTTTAATTTAAAATTGGTTTTCATGAGGAGGCTTGTGTGATTACGTTGTCTTCTTTATTAGAGTTTCCTCCATCATCATCAATAATCTCAGAAATATCGACTTGAGATCCTGTAACAGGTTCTACCACATTTTCAGAAAAATCCTGAACTTCTGTCACGTTACCATATGAACAAGAAGATTTACTACAAGAAAACCGATGCTTCAGCGATAAATGTATTGTATAAGATTATATCGGGGTGCTCTTTCACGCATAACCTACGAAGTTCGATTATCTTGCCAAGCCTTCCATAATTCTTTTCCTCTTGTTTATGCTGAATACTGGGGATGATATGGAAACTAGAAGTTCTACACCTTGAAAAGTCCTGGGCAAAATAACATCTTCTTGACTAGCCGTATGAGTAGTTATTGAACTAGAAGAAAAGAAAAAAAGGCAAAGGAAATACAATTGTACGATTAAGGACTTTATTTTCAATCAGTGATAACCTTACACGAATAGGAAATGCTGAAACAACGAATTATAAGATATCCTAATGATATTATTAGCTATCTTAGTTGATATTTCTTTGTCTCAGTATTTCTTTCTATGTGTGTAAATGCTCGAGTACACGCGCACATGTGTTTGTGCGCTTGTGCGTGCCTGCAGTCACCTCTTTGTGTTAATATGGAATATATTTTGATTCACAAAGTTTGATTGTAAATTTTTAAGACCAGAGCAAGCTTTAGGAGACAGACGAGTAGAGGAAAGAATTTTTTGAGGTCGGTGGAGTAGGAGGTCACTTTTTCAGATTCAGAGCTGACTGTTTTAACATGGACGAAAAAGTGGTAGACTTTTTTTAAAAATAGAAAATTCTAAAGTATATCTATTTAAGGTTATGAGGGACAAAGATAAGATTTTTGATTTCTTGTTTAATAGACGTGTCAAAGGTCTGGATTTTTTAAGATTTAACGTTCCAAGGTCATGGTTATTCTAGGTCACATGAGACAAAGGTAGGATTTTTTAAGGTGAGGCGAGACAAGGGCAACTTTACTTAAGGTTACACGAGGCCAGGACAGATAAGCCGAAAGCAACCATATTTGAGGTCAGAAAAGCCAGATAAACGTTTAACAAACGAGCAAGGGTAGGCTTTTTCTATAGCACAGAGAATGAGAGATTTATGTCAATGCGCGTGTATACATATATGTCAATATGGGATATCCTTTCATTTACGGAGTTAGATTGTTTGCAACAAAACTTGTTGGTGATGACAAATTCTCCTCTGTCTGTATGAACTGAGGATTAGGGTTAACGAAGAACCCTGTTCGTTGGGTTCCATTGCATGCAAAATTGTGATTGAAATTTTATTTTATTGACAATCCATATTCAAAATGATAATTTGTAATTTATAAGTTGTTACCGCTCTTCTTCAACTGCCAATGGTCTCGCCGGTTGCTCCAATTCCGTAGCATTTAAGATGTCATTATGGGTAGTAGTTTGTAATTTTTTCACTTTCTTGCCAACAATTTTGTCAAGATATTCACAAAGATATTTCTGTATCCGAAATATATCATCTTCAATGACATTGCCATGTAAATTTTGTAGGAAAAAATTGCATCTAGGTTTTTGCCCTGTTTTCTCAATCAGTTTGTTAAAACGTTCACACGAGACTCTTTGGAAGATATTTTGGAGCCATACATCTTTTCTAATACCCATAACACCTGCTCTAAGCTAACATTCCGTGGATCATAGGTTATGCTGTTTTGGTAATAAAAACTGTAAAATACCATTAAAAATACATTGTGAGCACAAAATGCAATTTAAGTGAGCAGGTGTCTCTAAATAGCGCTCTACCGGAAAGCTATAGTTTTAGCCAATCAGGTGAAGTGATAGTTAAATTCAAAACAGCTTAACGTTACCTCAAAATAAAAGAAAAATAACGACCGCAATGTTCACTTAAATAGGAGACGATATGTCTACTCATAATCAAAATCAAATTGAAAATTGGAAACTCGTTGATAATGAAAGACGGCAGACAGACTAGAACTTAAAATTCAAAATAAATGACTACAAGCACAATTATCAGATTACTTGCTAAGGAAATGGAACAACAAGTACTAAAAACTTTAAGAAACAAACGAAAAATATAGTGCGGAAAAATACACAGAAAACAATGAGACAAACAGTAGTAAATATTTAGAGCAAATATATAGAAAATATAAAATCGTTAAAAATAGCTGTTTAACACAATAGCCAAAGAATACTATACATTAACAGTGATGTGACTAAACAAAATAAAAACTCGTACAATACAATAATATACATATTAGCTAAAAAATGTTGTTTTTATTGCTCCAAAATTTTTAACAATCTTTATTAAATATTCAGATAATAAGTGAATTGTATTGATATATTGAAAAACTCTTACATGAACAGCGGGTAAGTTAATTTACATTATATAACTAGATCAAGATAAAACAATATTGAACGAAGCAACGAAAGAACTGATGAAAATGCTTTATGGAAAGAAGAAAATACAAATATAGAAAACACTAAAAGCACTGAGTTTAACAAAAGCAACAGACTATTCGCTTTGGAAAGCCATTAAACTACTTGAAAGACCAACTTCATTTATTCAGCCTGCCTGGAAAAAGCACCTTTTCACATTACAGGCAAAAAGATAAAAAGTTACCAGCAAAAGCAATAAGATACATTTCGATAGTTTTTAATGCATGCTTACATCATGCATTAAAAACTATTGCTATTTTTCAATTCAATGGAGAGAAGCTGAAATTATTTTAATACCAAAATCCAGAAAAGAAATAGAATATACAACAAACAGCTTACTGACTGTATTTTCAAAAACTTTTCGAAAAATATGTAACAGTATTACCAGCGATATTCGCTGACCCTAATTACGGCACTATCCTGGAAACGGCCGAGCATGGCTATGATACCATAGCATTCACTCGTTCGTGTTTGTTACAGTGTCTAGAGAGGGAGAGAGCGCGCGGAAAAACGCGTAGAAGAGTGCGAGAACACGAAGAGCGAGAAAGAGATAATGATGATAAAAGCATTTATTTATGTCGTGACCGTACTTCGGCCTTATGGCAATTGATAAGATACAAAGTAGCATATATTCTCAAAAAAATTTAAACATGTAAACAGTATACAAGATTCAGTAGATCCACATATAAGGTACAAAACTAAAAGATAACTTTTACATAGTCAATTTATGGTAATAGATATGTTGCAACGCCGCAGAGAAACGCCAAGATTACAATTTAAATCACAACTTCAATTTGCACCAAGGCCTCAACAAAATTTATTGCTAAATGTCTGTGCTATCTGAAAGAAAAAACTTATGCAACCTAATCTTAAACGTAGCAAGAGTATTAATATGACGAATATCTGTAGGGACCGAGTCCCAATGGTTCATAGCTTGAAGACTTTGCAAAGATAATAGTGGTAACAAGAGGGCACTCAAAGTTCGACTGCTTTAATCGGTGAAAACGTTGAATCTTAACAGTCGGGGAAGAAAAAAGGTCGAATAGATATAGCGGTTTTCGCGATGTTAGAACCTGATATAGGGATAATTCCATTAAGTAATTTCTATGACCAGCGATAGATAGCCAGCCCAGAATAGAACACCATTTACTCTACTTAAAACTTGAGCAACTTGAGAGTTCCATGGCAAGCTGCAGGACATGGAAATGCCGAGATTTTTAACGGAGAAAACCAATTCAATCTCATGGTCTTTAACAATGATCGATTGCAGAATCCACAAATCGATGAAGTGCAGCTATTGTGGTGAGCCTATAAGTATGACCGTCGTCTTGACAAAATGAATATCAATTCCCTTGTCGTTTGTTCAACTCAAAATCCGATTTCCGTCCTGGTTCAGCTTCCTAATTGTATTGTTGATATCTTTGGGGGTACACTGAATATAAATTTGCAAATGATCCGTAAAAAGTATCCCTCTAGTATGGAACAAGACATGCAACAAGGAGTTAATGAAAACCAAAAAGATTTTAGGACCTGGCATCGAGACCTGCGAAGCACCAGACAACACCGCAAGAAAGTCAGAGATTTGGTTCTCGAGATCTATCACACCTTGGAGATGTCCAGACAGTTATACCTAGATAAAGATTATTGAGTCATCGGAGAAGTTCATTTCTCGCAGTTGTTTCAGGAGTACCGAATGATCAATTAAGTTAAAGGCCTTTCTAAAAACAAACAAGAGCAAGTTAGTGACGAGGCCTCTGTCAATCCCGAGACGAATATCGTCCATAATCTTAATGAGAGCAGACTCCGTACTATTATGCTTACGAAAACCTGATTGGCAATACGAAAGCAAAGAGTTCTGATCAAGAAAATGAGTGATCTGGATAGCAATGACTTTGTCGAGTAACTTGGTGAAATGAGGTAAGTTTGTAATGGGTCTGGTGTCGGAAGCGATCTCGGCTTTGGTATCTTGCTGAGGAGAATATTTGTAGTTCTTTTCCATGCTAATGGATATTGGTTCGATTTGAACGCCAGATTAAATAGATTAGCCACGGAAGAAGTTATAAGGGCAATACATCCTTAAAATAACTCAGAGAGAGACCATCGTGGCTGCGGCTCTTGGCTTTGGAAAGGTATTCTCGTAATGTACGAGCAACCTGAGCAGAAGTAATCCGAACAATTAAGAAGATTGACCAAGAGAAAATCAGCGGAAAATCAAGAATAGATTGAAAATTCTCAACGGTACGTAATGGATGCTTTGCAGCTATGAAACGGAAGTGCTGATTTAGCTCATGGGCAGAGAAAAAACAAAAGGGTGACGCATACTGGTCGTTAATGATGCCGAACTTACTAATAAGACGCCAATACTACGTCTTATCCCGGGTCAAGGATAGATTTTTCTATAAACGCACCATGAGTACGATTGATCTCCTTACGGAACGTCTTTCGCGCAGTCTTATAGTCCATCCAAATCTGCAAGCTGTTAGATCGTCTGGTACGCTTATATAATAACTCACGGTGTTTGCGCACTACACTTCTCTGATCTGATCTGATGTGTGACCATCGGTACATGTTCATCAAGTATTGTAATTGGCGTCTGTTAAGGGCCGCTCAATAAAGGTCGACATCGACTAGTTGCGAGACAGAATTTAGGGCGCACAGGCCATCCTCCAACAATTTACAGAAAGAATCGAGCGAGAAATTTCTGAAAGAACGATATGTATAAGATCACTTTTTCTCAGTGCTGCGATCCAATCTCATTTTACAAATCAAATAGTCGTGTTCATTTATATACGGTGTAGATGATTGTTGAGTGAGAATAATACAATCAGAAAAATCGACCATTATAACATCGATCTACTTATCAGATAAATTCGTGTAGTGCATAGGATTGAAGGGAATATTTTTAAAGAGCGTGATTAGCTTGTTTAAATGGCTGCCATAGTAGTCTTTTGAATCAAGCAAATTGGAATTTAAATCATCGGTGACGATTATTTGACTATAATGATGTGAAAGCTTCTGAATACACCTAAACAAATTATCCAAGGCTCGACCCTCAGCGATAGATCTGCAATAGATGACGAATAAAAGAATCTTTCTGAATGCACAGACTAAATCTAGAAACATGTATTCAGTCAACATGGAATGACCATGTGGCAATATTCGAAGCTTCTAACACAGAGAAAAAAATGGAATCGCGAATAAAACAAGCCACTCCACCACCCTGGATATACAAACGTCTACCGGTACCAGAGCGCAAAGCTTTATCATTGCGAGGAAAATTGAAGCTGGGAATGTCGCAGATTGCACTCAGATGATTAAGGATAAGCCAGTTCTCAGTGACAGCTAAAATATCGATATCCTCGCTCTCAAATAGTGTCAAAAGGTTAGCGTAGTAGAGGAGAAGAGAGCTGCCATTAAGGTGAGCAATACAGATTGCTCTCGGGACAGTCCTTCTAAGTTGGTGATGCTCAGTCTAACAAGGAAACCCCCCCCCCCCCCAACCCGACCTCACCGATTTCAATAATCTTTTGATATGTTATAGTTCATCAAAAAATAAGACATACGTATTTTTTTTTATCGGCGGAAAAACACTTTGAGGGGGTGAAAACAACCCTCAAAGTTCACCCCCAAAAATAGATTTTCCAATGTATCTCAGCATCTAATTGATATTTTACGACCAAACAAATTTCATATCACTTCTCATGTAAAAAGCAAACTAGCACATGCAATTCCGACCACAAGGGATGCAACCCTTATTTTTTTTATTTAAAATACTATCTATTTCATGGCTATTTTTATGAAAAAAATTAAAATAACCCGAAAAAAATTGGAAAAAATATTACCCTACATAAAATACAAAAATAAAGTTAATCTAGTCAAGCTTTTTTTCAAACTACCCCCTTAAAGTTGAAAAACCACCCCTAAAAAATTGTTTTCAATACATTACAGGTGGTGTTGATAATTTAGTGTAAAATTTGTTAAGTATCATTTATACTATACAAAAACAACTATCTCGTGCAGTTTCGACCACAAGGGTTGCAACCCCTAATTTCTGTCATCGAAATTTTTACCTTCTTTGTACCTATTTTTGAAAAAAAGTTCATAATGAGCTTGAAAAAATTAGTAAAAATATTACCGTGGATAGAATAAGAAAAAAAATTTACCTTTTATTTTTAAAACCACCCCCAAAAAATTGTTTCCAATACATTACAGGTGGTGTTGATAATTTACTGTAAAATACGTTGCGTATCATTTATAATGTACAAACACAACTATCTCGTGCAGTTTCAACCACAAGGGTTGCAACCCCTAATTTCTGTCATCGAAATTTGTACCTTCTTTATTCCTATTTTTGAAAAAAAGTTCATAATGAGCTTAAAAAAATTGGAAAAAATATTACCGTGGATAGAATAAGAATAAAAAATTTACCTGTTCAAACTTATTTTCAAAACCACCCTCAATGTTGAAAAACCATCCTAAAAAAAGTTTCTGACATATCGTTGCAATCTCTTCTAAATTAAATAAGCTATGATTCCATAGCTATTTTGTTGCTCTCTTTTAAATTTTTTACGTTCTATCGTTTATTAATTCTATCAAAAAATAAATAACTTTTATTATATAAAAAAACAAGTCAAGAATAATATAATATTATAAGTATACCTAGAAGATAAGTATAGTTTCTCGGATGCGCAAAAATTTTGGTATATGAATGATAGTATTATCAGAATTTTATTTACGTCCTACTATCAGCGTCTCTGACGATTGTCTGTTATTTTCATGATTGATAAATATGAGTAAGTAATTCTTCATCAGTAGCCAACACAACTTTCTTGTTGTTGGACGTATTGTATCGACTATTGAACTAACAGCATAATAAATAGTAATAAGAATATAAGATTATAAGTACAAATAATAATAAGATACTATTCCGTTAATTCGTATTTCGTAGTACCTGCTACGTAAGTATAACTATAAAATTATTTTTTATATGCAAATAATTTTACGGCTTTTTAATATTTGTTATTAAAAAAATTGAAATTACACTGATTATGAGGATTTATTAATTAATGATGTTTATAATTATTGTTTACTTATTGATTTGTTTATTATTATTGTTTATTAATTAATATGTTTACTTTTTAATTTATTAATTAATTTTTTTCATGAATGTTTTCTATAAGTTTGTTTATCATTATTGTTTACTTATCAATTTGTTTATTTATTTGTTTTTATCCTTATTTGTTTATTTGTTATTCAGTTTATTTCTTATTCCCCAGCGATATCAGGAGAGACCTATACAGAGGAAAAATAAGGAAAAAAAGGGGACGGATGGATGGACGGACGCACGGAGAATTTCGCGCCTTCTGTTTAATATAATAGAAGATATATAAGATATATATATATATTTTTTTTTTTATTTCAGATTAAAAAATGAAAATTAACGCTCTGAACGTTTTAAATTTATTATTAGCTTACTTTCAAACTCTACAAATACCCGAAAGTGAGACAAATTATAAACAGATTCAATTGTCGGAAAGAATTAAAAGCATTTTAATAGATTCCGTGAATGATTTCAATGAAGTAGATATGATCGTTGAAGATACATTAGATTTTCAAGAAGATTACAAAGATCATGCTGCAAAAATAGTAGAAGATGAAGTTCAACACCATTTTCCTGACGATTTCGAAGCACCCACCGACCATTGTACCAAAGACAATGAAGATGTCAGTTTTGAATAGAAGCAAAGAGCCGTAGAATACTGGAGAAGTGGCAAAAAAAAAATTTAAGTGTTGAAAGTGTACGTCAAAAATTTAAGAAAGTTTCATCTGTGAGTCAGTTGAAACGTTGGGCTCATACAGTCAACAAAGGTGGTACTTATAGAGAAAAAATTGCAAGAATTTGTCAGTACACTTTTGATAATTTTAAAGCAGCAGTAGACGCTGGTTACATCATTCATGATCGTGACATACGTCGATGGGCATTGCAAGCTCAAAAGATTATAGGATCAGAAGATGTAAGATTCAAAGCTTCGGATAACTGGCTTTGTAAATTCAAGAAAGCTCATAGAATAGTATCCCGGAAAATAAATAAGTTTATAACCAAGAAAACACTAGAAAGTAATTCAGAACTAACGATTAAAGCAAATACTTTTATTGCTGGTGTTAAAGCAGGCATAAGAATAATTGGAATTCATAATGTGTTTAATTCTGATCAGAGCGGATTCCAACTGGAAATGCACTCCGGAAGAACGCTAGCGGTTGAAGGAGAAAAGCAGGTACAGTGTTTAGTACAGTCAGTTTCTTCAACAACCCACAGTTATACTATACAGCCACTCATATGAGCCACAGGAGAATTACTGTCACCACTCTTTTTAGTTTTGAAGGAATCTAGCGGTGAGTTTGGACCCATTGTTGAAACCACTTTATTTAGACCTGAAAATGTTTACGTAGAAGCATCTAAATCTGGAAAGTTGACTACAGGTATACATAATCCCATCTAGTTACAATTAATGTCATTATAAATGATTTTACAAATAAGATTTTTGATTTTAGATCTCTTTAAAATATGGCTGCAAAAAGTATATTCCCCTAATGTAGGTTCCAATACGATGCTGTTGCTTGACTCCTGGAGCGGTCATTGTGACAGTGCCATAGAAACTGTAACTCCACGTGATAAAATTATAAATTTTAAAAAAATACCGACTGGCACAACGGGAAAAATTCAGCCACTTGATGTTTTTGGATTTCGCATATGGAAGAACTTTGTCCGCCAATTTTCAGATACCGTAATTTTGATGAATTATGATTTGGATTTACATAAAAGAAACAACATTATTAAACTTCAGTCGTTAGTCCACAATCAATTATCTTCACCAAGATATACTAATCTTTTTAAATATTCCTGGTTCAAGAGTGGTTACCTCACTAAAAAACCAGAAAATTTTGACAATCCTGTTGCTTACAGTTTTGGAGATTCCTGCAATACACATTGTGACATAGAAGGATGCAAAAATGTGGCTATTATACGTTGCGGTTGGTGCAAAAAATCATTATGTTTCGAGCACTTCTATGAAGAATATCATTATTGTAAGAAGTATGAACAAGAAATCCGTCCTAATTTTTTTGATTGTTTTTAATTGGTAACTGAATGAATTATAGTAACGCATATAAAAATCAATTAAATATATATTACTTGGCAGTTTACAATTTTAGTCACAAGAAAGGAGAAAAACTCAACCAACAAAAACAATGGCAATGCTATCAACCCTCCTAATCACCGAATGGCGATGGTAATAAACCTCCCCCTAATAACCCTCCTAATATCCCCAATGGCATTGCTTACAACCCCCCATTAACCTCCTAATAACTCCCCCCCCCAATAAGACCCTCCCCCTAATAACCCCCTAATAACCCCAGTAGTTAGCAGGGTTGATAACGTTGCCATTATGTTATTCGGTGGGTTGCAAGCATTGCCATAAGGTTGCAAGGGGGCTCAGCTATGTCTTCGGGCTATTAGTGGGGGGGCTAACGGCATTTTCATTGGAGGTTTTTAGGGGGTTATTAGGGGGGGTTGTAAGCATTCTGATAGTGCGGGTTAGTGCGGGAAATTGCCATTGGGATATAAGGGGAGTTTTAGAAATTGCTACTGGGTGATGGATCATTTTTCCGGACAGATTCGGAATCGGCGCAACAAAATACTTTGGAAAAACGTTGTCCCAGTTCTGGGTCTTGTTGGGTGATATAATCTTGAATTGGTACATATTTTTCGTATTCTATCCACGATAATAATTTTTCCAATTTTTTAAGCTCATTATGAACTTTTTTTCAAAAATAGGAATGGAGAAGGTAAAAATTTCGATGACATAAATTAGGGGTTGCAACCCTCGTGGTCGAAACTGCACGAGATAAATGTGTTTGTACATTATAAGTGATGAGCAACGTATTTTACAGTAAATTATCAACACCACCTGTAATGTATTGGAAACAATTTTTTGGGGGTGGTTTTTCAACATAAGGGGTGGTTTTAAAAATAAAAGGTAAATTTTTTTTCTTATTCTATCCACGGTAATATTTTTACTAATTTTTTCAAGCTCATTATGAACTTTTTTTCAAAAATAGGTACAAAGAAGGTAAAAATTTCGATGACAGAAATTAGGGGTTGCAACCCTTGTGGTCGAAACTGCACGAGATAGTTGTGTTTGTACAGTATAAATGATGCTTAACGTATTTTACACTAAATTATCAACACCACCTGTAATGTATTGAAAACAATTTTTTAGGGGTGGTTTTTCAACTTTAAGGGGGTAGTTTCAAAAAAAACCTTGACTAGATTAACTTTATTTTTGTATTTTATGTAGGGTAATATTTTTTCCAATTTTTTTCGGGTTATTTTAATTTTTTTCATAAAAATAGCCATGAAATAGATAGTATTTTAAATAAAAAAAATAAGGGTTGCATCCCTTGTGGTCGGAATTGCATGTGCTAGTTTGCTTTTCACATGAGAATTGATATGAAATTTGTTTGGTCGTAAAATATCAATTAGATGCTGAGATACATTGGAAAATCTATTTTTGGGGGTGAACTTTGAGGGTTGTTTTCACCCCTTCAAAGTGTTTTTCCGCCGATAAAAAAAAATACGTATGTCTTATTTTTTGATGAACTATAATATATCAAAAGATTATTGAAATCGGTGATGTCGGGTTGGGGGGGTTTCCTTGTAAGTCGATGAGTCACACATACTTGTATCCTAAAAGAGTTTGGCTAGAGATTTCTCTGGGGAACCATCTCAAAAAGATTTCAACAATCAACTGGTTCGCACTTCCATCAATAAAGGAAAATTTTATTTTGCCATTTTTTCGTTTCATCTCCAGTATCAATCTGCGAATTTTTGGCGATTTACGAACAGTTCAATCACAAACGAGAACGTATTCCTAGGGGGCTGGGCAGCTCATTGGCCAGGAAAAATTGTGTCTGAGTAGGGCTCCACACGACGGGCAAGCTTCCTAGTTTCAATAATTAATAACGACAAATTAACGAGCGCTCACTAACACTCTACTTATTATAAATCAACCAAAATCTCCATAATCATCACAGTAACATACAGTGATACATTGCCTTGATAATATAACATCAAGAGACAAAAAAGAGAACCGAAACTCTTAAGCATTCAACATTGGTTAAACTCATGAAGGATTGCAGTGAATGAAAATAAATCATTACAAACAACATTCACAATTGTCTCACATTTGGCCTCCAACCATCTCTTAATATAAACAACTAATTAAAAAATCTAACATTACTACGTGTCTTATTATTATTGTAAGTATATAGTTTATTTTCACAGTTTCAATAGACAAAATGTAAATAATCACGGAGTACTCGTAAATAAAATAAAATTTTTTTATAGTATAGCAGTAGTTCAAATACTTACTTTTGCGTAAATAAACGTGCCGCAATGCTGGTATGTAACTGCCACATTGGTTTCTTAAGGAACACGTTTACACGTTGTATGTGATGTGAGGTATGATGCTAGGTCGAGAGTATTGTGTGCCGATAAATGAGAACTAGCGATCACTTTTCTCAACGGCAAAAGCTGGCGAAGAAAGTTTCAGTGTTTTGTAC
This sequence comes from Phymastichus coffea, assembly GCF_024137745.1. NCBI lineage: Eukaryota > Metazoa > Arthropoda > Insecta > Hymenoptera > Eulophidae > Phymastichus > Phymastichus coffea. Next base: position 720,314 of record NW_026706918.1, read on the forward strand.
TATTAAACTCAAAAATTATTTAAAAAGCAATCTAAACCAAAGTTTGACGCGTGTTATGGCAACATTATCTCAACTTGTAATTGACAACAATTTGGAACTTATGCGCAATGTTTCAGTAACATACATAAAGAAAATCAACATGGTTTATTGCTGTTATTGCAGCAATAATGGTAAAACGTTTTATAAACCAATAAACGAAACAACGAAAATATAACATGCTAGCAATAACTGGACTATTTAATAGTGCAAATTTTAGACAACATTTTCAAAACATTTTTGTAATATTTTCAGCTATAGAGTTTTCGCGACTTAAATGCAAAACATTTAAAATGTTGCAATGACTACTCCAAAATGTTCCAAAATCCATAGCAGGGGAAATAGAAAAAAACTTATTTGCCGTTTATATGTTGAAAACAATGATTATATACATTTAAAAATATAAATTTGATTAGTTAGTATCGGCTTATTCGTATCACAAAATTAGTTATTTTATCAATCCAAACTTATATAATTCTAAAAACCCAAATGACGCTCGCTTTAAATGATAAAGATCGAAATAATAATATTTTCGCAAACTTTCTATATTTAAACATAGCATTATTATCAACCGATGTGCACCAGAATTAATTAAGCATTTTAGCACTATTTATTTATTTTAACCAAATAATGAATGTATGTACGTGAAAGTAAAAAACTCTACTTTATTATAATTTCTAAATACTTTTCATATTACCTGTCATACCTTAGAAACATTTAACAAATGTACATCCGTAAAGTACTCAAGGAAAATTTATGGAACATAAAATTTATTATGTAGAATAGAAAATTAAATAAGGACCAGTTGTGAATCTTGCTTCTTTTTACAACTGGTCTTCGTCAGAGCTTTAATCAAAGCTTCGGGTTCGCCGCCTTCATCATGCAGCATCGTTCTTTACATAGAAGTCACATAAAAATCGATATGTATAGACACGAGCGCCTGATTTTGGCAGCTGTTAATCGTCATTTTGTCGCATTAATTGCAACGTATAATGCGCTCACTGCCTATTTTACATTTTTAGATACATGATGATGATTCACTAATAAAATTTTTGAATCGACCATGCATTTTCATAATTTAACAATATTAGAAGACAAACTATCTATCAATATTCAATCATTTATTTAACGAATAATTTTTATTTGCATATAACATTTTCTATAACAATTGTTATTAAAAAATATGTATAATGATTGAGTCGCTTAGATTATATGAATCGCTGCATTTTAGCGGCAACACTTTCGTCTATTAATAGGTTACTATTCTCGGAATTCATTTTTAAGTAGACGAGTAAGTACGCAGAAAATAATTATAATAGATGAAAAAGAACAGATTTAGTGACTAAGATTACATAAGAAATTTTCAGTAAATTATTTTTATAATTTAATATTTTCAATACACGACCAATTAAACTGTATGACTTAATTTTAATCAGTTAGCAGGAGAGGTTCTTGATTGATGTTGAGCACCGCTTTTAGCCGCGGTGCCTGAAGCGGCGCGCGCTTATTTGCTCGCCGTACTGCTGCCCCAGCGCCGCCAAATACGCGTTCAATTGACCGATCTTTGAAGATAATTGTCAAATTACCTAATTACGGAAAAAAAATAAAAATAGTTCCTTGAATAATTTTTCAAGACGAATTTAACGGTATCATTCATTACATACATTTTTGAATCACCCTGTATTTTTCTTCATTGTAGTCCTAATTGCCCTAACACATTTACATCTATGTGAGAAGAGCGCCTTCGCTCAGTTATCGCTTTTCTTTAGTTTTCTCGTGCACGACGGGTTGCTATTTTGCAGTAGGAAAAGGGACAAATTAGACTGGACAGTTACACAAAATTGCTTGACATATTGAATAGAGCAGTGTATTTATCAAATCCTAAGGTATCTATTGTAACGGAGTGGGTAGCTAGTACAATGGGAATTTCTTATCGCACAAACTCCCACGATGCAGAGCTAACCGCCACTCTGTTAAACACGTATAGTTTTACGTGTATTCGTCTTTACGTTTGGTACTTTCGTTTCAGTGTCTTCTTTCCGACCGAGTTGAACTCACCTTAAGTCACGGGACTTGTGACACTCGATCTATCTTAAGTGTGAGTGACCTAATGCTTAATCCGACTAATCCCTTAGACGAAATCGGATCAAAACTTAATCCTTTATAGATCTATTAAACTATTAGGAAACGAAATGACGTAACACGGCGAATAAAATTTACAATGTTTAATTTAAAAATTACAGTCTTTACGGACCGAAAGACTAACGTACGCGAATAGGATTTACAATTATTGATAATAATTTAGTGTGAAAGAGAGAGAGAGAGAGAGAGAGAGAGAGAGAGAGAGAGAGAGAGAGAGAAAGACAGAGACAATTCGAACTTTGCCGCTCTAACGCTCGGCGCGAATACAAAAAAATAACGCTCGGGAGAGATAAAATACTCTCGCTCGTATTTTGTCGCGAAATATAAGAGAGGTGCACCTACCCTGCGGTGCAATTACGGTGATCAGCCATAATTGTTGAAGAGAATCAACGGTGCTCCTCAAATCAATCAGCTGCGCTGCCTCGCTCACAAGTCTGCTGCTGCTTTAGATGCTGCTGCTGTGGTGTTTCCTCGCTACACTCGCACGTATTGAAAATCCTAGAAAACTTTATAAAACACGGCGAAACACTGCAAAATAACTGGCGGTACTACACACGTAACAGCTGAGGCTTAAATGAATATTTCAAACCCTCGCGCGCCCTCTCTCTCTCTTAGTCGTTCGTTCGAGCATCGCGAGTGTGCCGAATCGCGAACGGATCGATTAATCGAATCGACTACCGTTGCACTATATTATTTATTAAAAAACGCATAAACTTGCACAAGATAAACGAAACAGCCACTGACATTGCTCAATTTTGTCAAATCAGGTAAGAAATATGTCGTATTTTATGTTATACTATATGATAATCCAAAAAGATTTATAAAGCTTATTGTTACCGAGCCCAATTATTATAGATGAAGATGATGATGAGATAGAAGCCGTGTCAATAAGTCCTTTCATCAAATTAGTTAAAGCTTCTATGAAAATGAATGGAACAGAAACTTTCATATGGTTTCAGCAAACAGGACATCATTGTGACTTCAATATGTTTATTAAATATGCAAGGTAATATGAGTACTAGAAAGAAGACCATAAGTTAATTTTATATTATTGCTATTAAGTCATTTACAGGAGGAACTCATTGATGATGCTTTCAAGCTATATAGTCAATTTATAACAAGTCTGTGTTTTTATTTAAATTAAATATCATTTTGGTTATATTGGAATAATTACCGTTAATTATACTAAGCAATATTATTGAAATAGTGAAAATTTTTTTTTAAGTTAAAATTAATTTCGGTTTTTAATTAATTTGATATAATTTTTGTAATAATAGTATAAATCACATATTTTCAAATAGAAGTAAATAAGCTTTCTTGAAATGGTAAATAATTGAGCTTACAATTTATATCGATTCTCGAAAAATTATTGACCATTTAAGGGTGTTGAATATTGAAAAATAGGAAAGATGGACCATTGAAGTTTCATTCAAGTATTATAATACTTTTATTCTAATTTGTACATAAAATATAATCATATATCTAGTAGATATAATCAGACAGTTGTTATCAGATTTAGTCTTGGAGATAATAAAAAAAACAGATTTTGTTGAGTTAAGAAGAGAGTTAAGAAGACGTTGACTTAAAAACACGATTGAAAATACTGTCATTGATCACTTAGTTATTTCACTGGAAAAGCCTGGAAAATCCACTGGAAAAACCTTAAGAAAGGCCACTGGAAACTATCTTGCCTTGATAGCAGATCTTGGTAGTCAGAAGCGATTTTCCTGGAAAATTTTCAGGAAATCTTTGAGAAGATCGCTAAAAAAGCTTCTAGGAAGGCCTCTGGAAATGCCTCGGAAAACTCTCTTAGTTTGGCAGCAGGCACTGGTAGTTGAAGGTGAACTTCTATCCCTGATAGAAGGTTGGAAGACTTTAGAGAGATCTGAAACTGGTTGAGCTGCTCAAATTTATGGTCTTAATGAGTCACTACACTGATCTTTATACTCTTGCTCAGAGCGCTCGGAGCGCTTTCTCTTATTATGTCATATTTTGAGAAAAAGGACATGGTCCACAAGGACTCGTCATCTGGTGAGTTCTAAGATCAGTTCTGAGTGAAATTGTGACATCAGAGAAGATTTAATTCCAGTTGCTACTTGAAATCCAAAATATAAAACAAGTATCATCAAGAATCGTGTTGTGAGTTAACAAGAAGCAAGACTCGACTTATCGTTCTTATACGTAGGCGAAATAGGAGACGTCTAAACATTTATTTTTAATGTTTGTAAAGCCATGACGTCATACCTGTTTACCATGGATTCATCGATTTGAGCGAAAAAGAAGCCACACAAAAAACCGGAAGATGAGGAGAAAATTAGAAAATGCAGGTCGAGGTCTGAACAAATTTCTACCATAAAGAACAATTAAAATTACTATTAACTCAACTATGCACGGAGTTTTAAAACTGACGATGGAGTTTATTTTATTTTCTACAGCAGCTTTGTAATATTCGTTTGAATAATAATAAAATTACTGATTCAATCCGTAGGGAAAAAAACGATGATCATAGCGTTACATGTGAAAAGCAGTGAAGATTACAGAAAAAGCTACGTATTTTCCGACTTCCAACAGGTTTTTACAGGTTTTCGATGAAAGGGTCACATTGATTTTTAATGAAAGATTTGAAGTTGTTGCTTGAAAACCTACAAAAATATGTATACCGTTTATTAGAAAAAACTCAATCCACTATTATCACAGCACAAAACAATATAAATCACTATAACTTTGAACGTGTTTTTATCAATGACCAATACTTAATCGAGATTCTGATGACGGCTTCGAATTCCTTATTCAAAATAAGACAAAAATATTTTTATGTCATTTAAAAAAAATAGAATATTTGAAATAAAGAAATTGAGTAATTAATTTTTCGGAAAAATGGTAAATTTGACGTTGAACCTTAGGGTGACAGGATCAAATTATAAATTGCGGGTTAGTTTTTCTCTATTCTACTTTAGTTAAGCTATAAAATACCGTTGATTTTTCTCACTATCTATAGTTCTTCAAGAGATGTTCTTTTTTGAACAAAATTTTTTCAAAAAGTTCTTTTATGTGGTACTTCTGCTTTTGTTATCTGACGTTTTAATATCTTTTTATTTATTTTTACTCGAGAAGCTCTATTTTGTAGATATAACTAATATAACTCGTTGTAGCATTTGAGAAAATATTTCTTAAGTTTGTGCAGAATCCCTTTGGTGCGAGAAAGTATTTACTTACCGCGGAGCAACGCGTAAGGTAAATGAGAGACAAGGAGGCAAACAAACTACGACAGGCGCGCACACGCTAATTAGAAAGAGAGACGGCAATAGACCTAATAGTTAACTAATGGAGCAATGATAGGCTAGCGAAGAGAAGGAGAGAGGAAAAAGCCCTTCCGCGATGCGCGCATTAAACAGGTCAACATGATTTATATCGCACGAACTTGAGCAACATATTTCGAAGGTTTTTGATGCGCTGAATACGAACCTGGCATCAAAAATGCCCTTACACGTCACATTTTCGAGATATTCTAACCTAAAAGTGCAAAAAACACATATTTATGCTGTTTTAGAAGCTATATTACACCGCAAAAAAATTTTTTACAGAAAACTAATCTGACCATCTGAAAGTATTGTTTCTGCTCTTTCCAACGTATTTTTCAAATTTAACAAATCTTTTTTTTTCGCGGAGATATCATCGAATGAAGTTTACCACTTTAGCGATTTCATAACAAGAGTACCAACAATACCAATATGACAGCCCTACGAAAAAGTCATATGTGAACAAAAGTGCAAAAGGTAATACCATTACATTTATGGTTTTGGGGTCGCTGAATCCGAATCCACGATTCATTTGACCCGATTAGCTGAGGGGTCAAATTCAGATCAAGGTCAAATCAAGATTATCCCTTTTGATCTTGGTCCAGGTACTGTTTCTATAGGTTTTTGAGGTCGTTGAATTCGATTCTGGGGTGCGTTTTTCCTGGTCGGCTCAGAGTCAAGGTTACGTCAAGATAAAATCCAAAAAATGCATTCAATGAACCCGAATTTAAGGTTTATCTGACCAATAACCCCCTAATATTTCTATAGGAAATGTTAGCAACCCCCTAATAACCATCTAATAACCTTCCTAATATGAACTATGCTATGAACCCCCTAATAACACAATTACGATGCTATAAGCCCCCAATAACGTAATGACAGTGCTATCAACCCCCTAATAAACCTCTAATAACCGCCTAATATGAACTATGCTATGAACCCCCTAAAAACACAATGGTAATCCTATGAACCCCTTAATAACTCACCCCACCCTAATAACCCCCTAATAAGAACTATGCTAATAACCCCCTGATGACGCAATGACAGTGCTATCACTCCCCTAGTAACCCCCTAATAACCCCCCTAATATGAACGGTTCTATGAACCCCTTAATAGCGTAATGGCAATGCTAAAATACCCCTAATGACTCAATGGTAACCCTATCAACCCCCTAATAGCCCCCCCCCCCCTATATATTTCCCCCCTAATAGCCCCCCCCCCTATATACTTCCCCCCTAATAACCCACGAATATGAACTAAGCTAATAAGCTCCTAATAACGCAATGAGAATGCTAGCAACCCCCTAATTACCCAAGAGCAATGGTATTAACAACATTATGTCAGATGCTTCAATGTTATCAATTTTCTGATTTGTGGAATCGTTTCCTTTTTTCGTCTAGGCTTCTGGTTCCTGACTTTCTCTTATGCTGTAGACCATCATCTTCACGTTTAAGAGCTCAGCAGTAGTAAACTAACATATTAACATTCCATCTACCTTGATACCTTCTTTCCATCTCTTGGATGTCTTGGTGGAATCTTTCTCCTTGCTCCTCACTTAGGGCTCCAAGATTCTCAGGAAAAGAATCTAAATGAGAATTCAGGAAGTGTACTTTTAAACTCATGTTACAACCCAACTCTTTGAAACTGGTAAGCATATTTTGAACGACTACGTGATAATTTTCTACTTTTCTATTTCCCAAAAATCCAAAAAAAGCTGCAAAATTCACCCATGCAGCCTTCTCTTTTCTTGTCATTGATTGTTGAAAATCAGCCGATTTCATCATCTTTCTTATATCCGGACCTGTGAAAATACCTTCCTTTATTTTTGCATTAGATAATCCTAGGAATTTATCCAATAAGTAGTGGAAGCATTTTCCATTCTGATCAAGGGCTTTGATGAATTGCTTAATCAATCCTAATTTTATGTGGAGGGGAGGTAAAAGTATTTTTTTTGGATCACACAAGGGTTTTTTGAGAACATTGTGTGATCCTGGCTTCAGAGACGTGCGAAGTGGCCACTTAGATTCTTCCCAATGACGTGTAGTAGCTCTACTATCCCACAAACAAATGTAACATGGGTATTCGGTATACCCCGACTGCTGTCCAAGAAGTATAGTTATTACTTTCAAATCACCACATATGAGCCATTTATAATCTTTATATTTAATTTTCTCAAAAACTATCTGCATATTCTCGTTAGATTCTTTTAGATACACTGAATGGGCGAGTGGAATCGAAGCATATTTATTTCCATTGTGAAGGAGGACAGCCTTCAAACTTCTTTTAGAAGAATCGATGAAGAGACGCCATTCAGTAGCAACGTATATCAAGCCTAATTTTGTCATTAAGCCAGTCACGTCATGACAGTAAGTCAATCCATCTTTCTCTGCGAAATATCTGATATATTCTTGCTCTCTGTTTCTGTACCAAAAAAAAGTTGTTTTTGGAGCCAACAGATTCAATTCTTTCAACCTAGAACCTAACAATTCTGATTTATTTTTTGGCAGGTCCAAATCTTTAACCAAATTATTTATAAGCGCTTGTGTAAACAATTGAGGACTTTCGGTTGTATCGAAATGTGCACTATCATCTGACTGCGGATCTTCGTCGTCCACCTCGATATCATTTATTTCGTCTGGGCTCCTGGAAGTAGTAGGTAAACATTCTGCCTTCTTTAGGGGTGATGATTTCTCGCAGACAAGAGTCCCCCGTAAAACGGGTTTAGTAACAGATGAGACATTAGGATGCAAAATTGCAGATTTATTCTTACTGTTGAAACCATTCAGGTCAATAGAACAAAAGTAACAGTCATTATGATCACGTGGCTCACGCCAGATCATCGGAGAACTGAAAGGCAATTTTTGCGAAGAGTCGTCTTTATTCCAACGACTTAATATTGTATGGCAACTTACACAAATTGTGTTTGGCACCCAAGATTTGTCTACATTCACAATAAAATAGCCGAAATAGTTTTTGTAAGCAGTTTCGATTGAAAGCGTAATGTTTCTCCTTTGGTTTTTAGTAGCATAAAGTCCACATACGTTACAGAACTTGTTAGGATCGTTCACGCAACTCCGGGGAGACATTATAAAATAGATTTCAGGAACACGAGGACGATGAAGATTACTAGAAACTTCAACTGGGATTCTCAACTATCCTGAAAGGGACTGTCAAGAAAATGCCGCTCGATCGCAAGAAGTACGCCGAATCTTTCAACTATTCTGAAAAGGACTGTTGAAAAGATGCGCATAAGGTGGACCAAAGCAGAATTCTCAACTATCCTGAAAAGAACTGTCGATAAAATGCCGCTCGATCGCAAGAAATACGCCGAACCTTTCAACTATTCTGAAAAGGACTGTTGAAAAGATGCGCGTAAGGTGGACCAAAGTAGAATTCTCAACTATCCTGAAAAGGACCGTTGAAAAGAAGTGCGTATGATCAACGGAAACCGAACTCACAACTATCCTGTTGTGAAAATCCCGCTTGATCGAAAGGAGTAACGTTTTCCTGTGCACTATTAAGGGGTTGATAGGATTGCCATCGCGCTATTAGGGGGTTCATAGCATAGTTCTTATTAATGTGGTTATTAAGGGGTTCATAGCATAGTTCTTATTAATGCGGTTCTTAGGAGGTTGTTAGGGGTTGATGGTACTGCCATTGCATTATATGAGGTTGATAGGATTGCCATTGGGTTATTAGGATGTTTATAGAATAGTTTATATTAGGGGGGTTATTAGAGGGTTATTAGGGGGTTGCTAACATTGCCATAGAAATATTAGGGGGTTATTGGTCAGATAAACCTTAAATTCGGGTTTATTCAATGCAATTTTTTGGATTTTACCTTGACCTAACCTTGACTCTGAGCCGACCAGGTCAAACGCACCCCAGATTCGAATTCAGCGACCTCAAAAACCTATAGAAACAGTACCTGGACCAAGATTAATGGGATAATCTTGATTTAACCTTGATCTGAATTTGACCCCTCAGCTAATCGGGTCAAATAAATCGTGGATTCGGATTCAGCGACCCCAAAAACATAAATGTAATGGTATTTCCTTTTGCACTTTTGTTCACATATGACTTTTTTTCGTGGGGCTGTCAAATTTATATTGTTGGTACTGTTGTTATGAAATCGTTAAAGTGGTGAACTTCATTCGATGATATCTCCGCGAAAAAAAAAGATTTATTAAATTTGAAAAATGCGTTGGAAAGAGCAGAAGCGTTACTTTGAGATGGTTAGATTCGTTTTTAGCAAAAAAATTGTTTTGCGGTGTAATATAGTTTCTAAAACGGCGAAAATACGTATTTTTCGCACTTTTAGGTTAGAATATCTTAAATACATGACGTGATAGAGCATTTCTGATGCCTGATTCGTGTTCAGCGCATCAAAAACCTTCAGAATACATGAATAGCGTTCTTGCGATAACTCAAAACTTTTTTTTTGCAGATCTGTGTTATTAACGATTTGGGAATGGAAGAAAGCAGATATGATAGACTCAGGCAAAGAACTAAAGAGAAGTAGAAAAAAGTTGAGAAAGTTTAGCGAATGAGGAAAAAACGAAAATCGTAGGGAGTCTCATTCGTGGTCAACACAATTCAAACGAGAGGGAATTGCGGATCCCGTAGCGATCCTACCGTATCTAGTACTTGCTTTTTCGTAAAGACAATGATAGTTTAAAATAAACAAACACATTTTTATCCATGGTATGATCTGCGCACATAATGTAAATACCGATTCGTTAACTGTCTTTCTTTCTACTTCCTCGCTTAATCACTCTCTCATTGACTGCCGTTACGCTATATTCTTTTGTATAATTTTCTTTTTTTGTTGTTTATTTTCCCTTTTAAATGTTAACTTGTAACACTTAAATCTATGTGTTATCATTAGCTCGCGCCTACTCCATATCTGACTCTAATCGATATCTTCGTCCGCCTTCACATTGCGATTGCGCTCGTTTCTTTCGTGGATTACAGCTGGTCATTGAACACACAACACTCTTTGTAGAGGTGATGCCTAAATTTTTCGCTGCCTAGCCTAGTAAAACTGTCAGGCCGGGTTTTGCTATAACCCCCAGCGTGGTCCACATCATATCATCATTCTTTTCCTGTCTCTTCAACTTAATTATATGACGAGTAGCTTGCAGAATTGATTTTCCTGAGCAAAAATCCCATTATAAAAGTCTATTGTGATAATCAGTTACCATTATTGTACTTGATATGTTTTTATTTGTATATTATTCCAATGCTTGGTGCACTAATGATTTCGAGTAGAGTATTAAACTTTGTCAGCATCAGAAACAAGATTATTTTATGTAACATAGTCCTCTATTTTTCAAATTACATAGGTATACAAATAATCCATCATTTTCTGAATCATAAATAAGCTATTGTATTTCTGAAGAATTTTGGTGAGCTAAATCCAAATCTTAACTCAGAATCGTTCCACCATGTCAGGTTTTTGAGAAATCTAACTTAAAAGAGCGGAAAACACTACTTTTTAAAATATTTGAGGTTATGTAGCTTCGCAAATAAATTTTTTCATAAAAAACTATTCAAAGCATGTAAAAGTATAAATCTTTCCCTTTCGAATGTCGTTGAGTTTACCCAAATATTTCTTTTTTTCACCTAGATATTGTATTTTGAAATATTTATATTTATGAATTTCTAAAAATTCGAAAACCATTTACCTTTTGAAGCACACTTTTTTCTATTAGATTTCTTTGTTTGTGATTTTGAAAAATCCAAATTCTGATAGCAAATCTGTATTTAGTGACCTCAAAAAACCCTAAATTGCTATTCCTATAACACAATTTATGATTTGAAAAATTTTCCATTCGGCCATTTTGAATTCGCCATCTTGTATTTTGAAAAAACTGAAATTCTGTTGCAGATTCGTATTTAGCGACCCCGAAAATTCTCGAGTAAAATTCTTCATGCAAAAACAGCTAATAAAAAAACATATGCTTCAAAGGGTTAATAGAGTTTCGAATTTTGAGAAATTCATAAATATATATATTTCAAAATGCGATATCTTGGCGGAAAAAAAAGATATTTAAACAACTTTAATGGCACTTGAAAGGGAAAGATTTGTACTTTAAGATGCTTTATATAGTTTTCTGTTAAAAAATTTATTTACGATGCTACATAACCTCAAATATGTCAATAAACAGTACTTTTTGCACTTTTAGGTTAGGATACCTCAAAAACTTGACGTGATAGAACAATTCTGAAGCCATATTTTGGTTTGAATACATTCCAACCAAATAGATCTATTTATAAAGTAGTATAGTAGTTTCAGCAACTTCATAAGATACGAGACATTTTATTTCTACATTACTTACCGCTAGATCTACAAGATGTAATTTACCCATTTTTACATGGTACTGTCCATCCTCACCCAAATGACTTGATTCAATCGTTATTGTAAAAATAACATGAGATCTTGAACTATATTCATTCATTGCGGTTGCTCCAACAACCCTATTTTTGTTTCCAATGCACATAATTTTATCTAAATCATCTGCATTATTTACTACGTATCCACTGAGGTCTTTAACGTAGACACCGATATCAGGTCTTTCTTTTACTTCCAGTTTTTGACGATGATCCTTACCCAGGAGATCTCTGATTTCTTCATTATAAATTTCTAAGTAAGTGGCCCGAACTAAAAATCTGTAATTATTAATAATTTTGAAATGATATATTACATGTAGAGAAACTAATTTTTTTAAATATCAGACTAGGAAAATTTCTAGTCACATAGTATATTATCAAATTATTATTAGGGGACTAATCTGTATTGAATATTAAAAATTGTTATTTGTATTTGTTGACATGCAAAAATCATACGTAACATACTGTCTTGATTCCCTTATAGTTTTCTTAAATGATAAAATTTGTAATAATGGAAAAAAGGGAAATAGCGAGAGCTGAAAATTCACTTAATTTTAATTATATTCAGCAAAAATCATGTTAATAAAGGCGTAGTCATGGATCTGTTCAATCTAGAAATAGATGAATTAATCAATATTTTAATATAAGTTTCAACATTTCTATTGCATACTACATAAAATAATCATAGATCATCTTGTTTAGTTATTAAGTTCAGTCTAGTGAACGATTATAAATGTAAGAAGAAATGAAAAATTATTTTAGTAAGCCACAACTTCCGTTTTAGCATTGTAGTGAGTTGATTACTCTTTTAACAAATTCTATAAAACGATATTAATATGAATAAAATATACAATAATAAAATTACGTGGGTGTGTCGACAAAATCCGAAGGAAAAAATAAAACAACTATATTTTTAGGTAGATTTCTGTTCATTTTCCTGCATAATCTCCTTTTAGTTCGATACACTATTCGAGACGTTTTTAAGTTTTTCAATGCCATCAAAAAAATATAGTTTTAGGACTTCTTCAAAATAACGATTTGTTTATGTCATAATCTCCTTATTAGACATGAACCGCTGTTCAGCAAGCCACTTTTTTAAGTTTGGAAAACTAAAAAAAGTTACTGAAGGTGGAATCTGGTGAATACGGTGGATAGTCCAATAATTCAAACTTCAACCTGAATTTGGACTATTCTAACTGTGCAAGTGTGCACTCATGCATTGTTTTGATAAAATAGAATTTTTGTTCTTGTTTAAATGAGGACAATTTACATTTTTTGTTGCTGTCTATGCTTTAATCTATTTTATTTACTTTTTTGTATTCTTTTCTAGTTTGTTAATAACTGTCCATCAGTTTTGTAGGATATGTGCGGCATCTTAAATTGTATTTTTATCAAAGTTTTCTTTTGCTATTTCGATAAATAAATGTGAAGTTCATCAATGCTTTATCCCTGTGATTTATTGATTGTTATGGTAATGCTAATTATTTGAAATTGTTTCCGATATAACATGTAAGGTAGCCCAGCTTGTTTACTTGTATTTAGAATGATTTGTAAAATAAAAGCAATTTTCCCTTTGTTATAGCTAGAAATAAATTACCACTTTCCAGTTATGTTCACACATATGTAATATCTTTAATATGATGCCGTTATAAAGACCATCCTTTCTATTCAAATTTCGCACGGACGCATAACGTGCAACGTTCCTTTTAAATCAGCTAATAATGTAAAAAGCAGCATCAACTCACTAAACATAATTCTAACTAAAACTATTAACAAATGCTCTACTACTATAAATAGAAATAAAACATAGTAAATTACGAGGGTGGTCCGATAAGTACTTAGCCTCACCGCCCGATGGCGCCACTCTCGCAAAAGAAATATTCTATCACGTAGTACAGCCTTCTCGACGGTTACTGTCAAGATTTCAGCCGGATCGGAGTTGTAGTTTATTTTTGAGAGCGTGTGAAAGCAAGTGTGTCCGTTGATTTTTGAAAAATGGAAAAAGAGCAGTATCGGTTGGTGATTCGATTCTTGTTTTTGGAAGGGAAATCGCGCAGCGAAATCAAAAAGCGCTTGGATGCTGTGTACGGTGGCTCTTCTCCTTCGATGGCGACCGTCAAAAATTGGTTTAACGAGTTTCAGCGTGGTCGCACGTCGATTTTTGAAGAGCCACGTCCAGGTGCTTCGAAAACGGCTACTACGGAGAATAATGTGACAAAAATTCACGATCTCGTATTGGCAGATCAACGATTGAAGGTGCGCGAGATAGCTAAGATCGTAGGCAACTCAAAAGACCGCGTAGGTCATGTCCTACATGAAATTTTGGGCATGAGAAAGCTGTCGGCGCGATGGGTGCCGCGTTTCCTCACTCCGGACAACAAGCGCAACCATGAGACAACTTCAGAGCAATGTCTGACGCTGTTGAAGCGCAATCCAAAGGAGTTTCTGCGTCGTTTCGTGACTGTCGACGAAACATGGATCCACTGGTATACACCAGAGATCAAGGAACAGTCGAAACAGTGGACTTTACCCGGCGAAAGTGCTCCGAAGAAGGACTGCCCCATCGGCCGGAAAGGTGATGGCCACCGTTTTCTGGGATTCACAAGGTGTGATCTACATCGACTACCTGGAGAGGGGCAAAACGGTCACAGGGCTGTACTATGCCGAATTATTGGGCCGATTCGACGTCGAATTGCAGAAAAAACGGCCCCGTTTGGCGAAGAAAAAAGTGCTCTTCCACCACGACAACGCACCGGCTCACACCTCTGCCGTCGCCATGGCCAAATTGGTCGAATTAGGCTACGAACTGCTGCCCCAATCCACCGTATTCTCCAGATTTAGCTCCGTGCGACTTCTTTTTGATTCCAAACTTAAAAAAGTCATTCGCCGGGCAGAAATTTGAGTCGAATGAGGAGGTAATCGCTGCCACGGAAACCTACTTTTCAGACCTCGAGAAAACGTATTTTTCAGACGGGTTAAAGAAGTTTGAGCATCGCTGGGCCAAGTGTATCGAACTAAAAGGAGACTATGTTGAAAAATAAAACGCCACTTTTCCAAAATTTTCGTTTTTTTTTTGTAGGCTAAGTACTTATAGGACCACCCTTGAAAGGGACGGGAGTGAGCAGAAAGGGGTTTGTAAGTTGATTGATCCGAAGAACTTCTTTTTGTTTTAATGATATTTTATTAACAACACTCTGAACAAAATCTGCCTATTTTCTACGCGTGACAAACAAAAATTGAAGATCGGTCTGAGTCGAGTCGCTTCTTTATTCCATCTTCCCTACTCTCGCCCCCGCCGGGGCTGCATCGAGTCGTTGGCCTCATTGGGCCTGATCCATCGCGCCCGCATTAGCCATACCTTCCTTACGCTCGCTCTGTCTCGCTCACTCTTCCGCTTGGTAGTCTACCGGTCCACGGGTCGGCCTCATAGCCTTCCCTTTCCGTCATAGTGACCTGTATTTTGAAAACCGAAGTTTTCTGGAAAGGTCTACAGCCTTCGCGAGCGAACTCTGCGAATCTGTCAGGGCTTTACGCCCACAGAAACGCTTAGGCGCCTGTGCACGTCAATGAAGCGTAGAGCTATGAGAGAGGCTCGCGTTCGGATTTGGCAAATTAATCAATTCGCGAGTTAGAAATACCGCATTACAATCTTAAAATTAAACGCATCGTACAAAATAACCGAGAGCTAAACGCGTGTTTCTATTTTTGGGCCTGGATTTTTCCATTCGACTGCAAGGGAAATGGGTTTTTCCTCGTACGTGCGAACCCTCCTTAGGTTTTCCCCGCCGCCGTCTGTTGCTAACGAGCAACACATGCGGGGCAAGTGTCCCGATTCGAAAGGGAATGATCGAGTTTCCGTTCCCGTTTGTTTCCTATATTTCTACGACCCGGGACGCGTATCTACTATCTTAAATGTTTTTAACAACCCTCGTACGTCCATGGAAATAATCCAAAAAATAAAGGAAAAGAGATTATTAAGAAAAAATTATCAAATAACTAGATTGAGTCAAGATAAAACAAAGTAAATAAAGCAACCAAAGATCTAAAAAATGTTATATGAAGAAAAAAACACACCAACATAGAATTATCTTAGATCATTGAGTCCTACAGAAGCAAAAGATTACTTATTATGGAAAGTTAGTACATTTGTACAACCTATCAGAAAACCTGGTGGTAACTAGGCAAGATCAGTCGAGGAAAAAGCCGAAACGTTCGCAAATTATCTTAGTACAGTATTCCAGCCTGACCAAAGAATAATCGCCTAAAAAGAAGAAATCATACTAGAAGGCTCTGATGTCCAAGACTGTCCACCAATAAAATCAATTAAAATAAAGGAATTATTGCAAACTATTAATAATATTAAAAATAGAAAAGCTTCTGGTTCTGATCAGCACTTTCAAAATCATTGAAAAATTAATTTTAGCTAGAATTAACGCAATAATTCTAAATCGAAAACTTATCCCTGATCATCAATTTAGTTTCAGGTGTAAACATTCTACAATTGAGTATGTAAGTAGAATAGTATCTGTTACGAGGAAAGCCATCGAAGATAAACAATACTGCATTGGTATATTTCTGGATGTTGCTCAGGTTTTTGACAAGGTTTGGCATAAAGGGCTACTGCATAAGATCAAGAGATTTGTTCCTCAGCCCAAGTAAAAGTTAAAATTAAGTTGAAATAAATAAAAACGTATCAAAACGTCAGTTAATAAAAGCAGGAGTACGGCTGAGCAGTGTTCTAGGTGCAACACTATATCTGTTATATACCTCGGACCTACCAAAATCTATTACGTAATATCTTGACAGCAACATATGCAGATGATACAGCAATTTTAACAGAACACCCGGAGGCAATAATAGCAACTAAAATATTACAAAACTACAAAAAAAATCACTTTTAAAATTGATTTAACTCCTAGAGAATAATAGTAAATGAAAGCATATCAATACATACGACATTCACACTTTAAAAATATTCCTGTCCTATTAGATTAAGCGAAAAATATATTCCAGAAAGTAATCAAGTAAAATATCTAGGTATTCATCTAGATCGAAGACTTACATGGAAAGAATATATATTTACTAAACGCAAACAGTTGGGTCTAAAATGGAGGAAAATGTATTGACTCATCGGAACAAAATCAAAGTTGTCAATTAAAAATAAACTGCTGCTATATAAAGCTGTACTTAAACCGGTAAACCGATTTGGACATATGGAATTCAACTATGTGGTGCTGCTTCTAACTCGAATTCCGAAATCCTGAGAAAATTTCAAGCAAAAGTCCTACAGTCCTACAGAAAGTCCTCCTATAGTATGAGCTTTGGTTCGTACCGAATGAAATTATCTAAAATGATTTACAGATTCCTACAGTCAAAAAAGAAATTAAAAGTTCAACGTAAAATATAATATATATAATAAATAATATATATAATATATATATATATATATAATAAACAACAGTACTTCAATATATATATATATATATAGAACTACGATATATATATATATATATATAGTGACGGTAAACGTCCGGTTTGCGCTACCATCTCAATTGTGTAGCTACCTGCGAGGGCAGCACCTACCGGCCCGGGTAAGTCGAAAACGGGAACTCGGTCCGAAATAGGAAGAAACGCGCGCTAAGAGAAAAGGACCAGTGGGAGAGCGCCTTTGACAACGGTAACAACGTGCAGGAGTCCAGAAGCACTAACGCGAGAGTTGAGCAGTTACCCGGAAATCGCGAACAGCGTGTCCGAACCAAAGAGTGTCTCTAGCATCGGCAACGACGTGCGTGCGTGTGCATGTCACAAGGAGCGTGAACGTTAGACGGCCTATAATTCTTTGTTGTTGCTGCGAGTTCGAGTGGCTAGCCGAGACGCCATCGGAGGCCAGCCACGAGGTTACTGAATCCATCCGACGGAAGCAGCACGATGACAGAGAGCGCCTCGTGTTTAAGTGGAAAAGTGGCAACCTGAGCCATGCGCTGAACTACGATATTGAACTGCTCCCCTTGACCGTGCGAATAATCATATATGGTAAGCTGGCCAGCTTCGCGTAATTGTTTTCGATAAGCGACCGCGCGTAACATTTTATCTCTCCCGTCACATACAAGAAAATCGGCGGCGAGCGAGCATGCAAGCGAATAACTCGATCGAACGATTGTAAATGAAATGACGGTATGTAAGATTGTCGCACACATCGTATAAGCGTAAATGCGCGAGCCACAGGCGTTGTGGATTACATGATGAATAAACTAGTCCATGTACGATTGAATCGTTAATCTATTGTAAACGTTAAGCTATTAGTAAGTTGATTGACTGATATCCGTCCTCTCCTGCTCTTCGGTTAGTTAACAAAATTGATTATTTCTATCTCGCCACGCACATTCCGGTACGACTGCGCATCGGGCGAGACAAAGAAATTAAAATGGAATTCACACCCCGTTACAATATATATGTCTAATAGCAGCAACATTTGCTTATTGTCTCTATACGTGAAACAGATTATAAATAGACTTGGAGTAATAACAAAGAAATCTACGGGGTTTGGAAAAGGTGTCAAGAGAGAAAAAGTTCTTAGAATTACTGAAAGAAGGTACTTAAATTTTTTTAAATGATTCAAGAAAATTTTTTTATTTTTCCCAAAGGTAAATTTATGCAGAATTTAAAAGTTGCTCAAAAAATTTAACAGAATTCCTGTGTATTCTACAGTTCATTCTAAAAAAATTTTATTTTTATCCATTTTTTTTTACTCTGCATTCCTAGCGAAAAAATTCTGATTCCATTCGTATCAAATTGGTATCAAAGTGCATCCATCGTCTGTCTGCTGTAAACGAAGTCTATGTTACCGAACTATAACCATCGTGGAGGTCGACGAATATAGATAGTTTCTTTCTTTTATTTGATGTTTCAGTGATTTATATATTTTTATTCATATATTTTTTTATTTTTTTATATTACTTACTGTTCTTTGAGTGAAAAAAAGAATTATTCTACATGATGTAAACGAGAAAAACAGTGAAAGTAATAGTACTAGTCGCACTTAGTACAAAATCTGATAGTTCTTTAACGATACCCCTCGTAATTACATTATGTTCTAATTCTAGTTTTATACTTGTGAGATTGAAAATTATCCAATTTGGAATTTGACAAATATACTCTACTGATTTCTTTGCAAAAGTATTTATCTGGCGCTGAACTGCGGTCCTTTGGTGCAGTAGTCGTCGGGAATCTGAATCGAAAAAACGCCAAACCTTTTTTTATACAACACCTATCGACTGCGACAGGTGTTGGAGGTTCGGGTGGCCGGGTTGTCCTTCACAAAATAGTAAGCTTTCTTCCTCCAACGATTCGTTCGTATACCTAAGTTAGGCAGATGGTTGCGGTTGACCAGGCTAGTTTTCGAGGGTAACTCTATGGTCCAGGGCAGGGTACGAGCAGAATTTATCGCAAAACGGACAACTAGTTCTGTTACCTTTTCTGAATCTTTTCATCAGCGAGTCGGTTTCGTCAAAAATCTTGGATCCACCTAACTATTCGCAAAGATCGTTAACTCGCGCGAACACTTAAATCACTAAGTCTAATTTTTCCGATCGCGGCTGAAAATTAAAGGCCGCATGCACAAGGGAAGATCCAAGGGAAGATCCAAGTCAGAGAAAAGAGGTCGTTGAATTGCATTCACTTTATTATTACCTAATTACTAAGAAGATTAGTACGGCGAACCCGCGTTTCGATTTTCTCGGCGACGGATCCGTGCGCCCCGATTTCTTACTTACGCGATTTACCTGAGCGCAAAATTTACTGTGGCACTTTTCTTCAATTTGCGTCGAATACTCAAACTGTAAAATCGATCAGCTTTGCGGGTTAGCGGCTTGGGTTTCACTCAAGCGAACTTGCGCGCATACTCGGCAGCGGACAGTGACAAAATGGAAAAGACGTAGCTCATTTTCTTCAAAAATCCTTTCCTCTCCCCTTCTCAGCCCACAAACATTTTATCATTAGTCTAAATTCTAATTCGGATGTCGGATGCACCCTCTTATCTTCGCAGATTTCGCAATTACTTGGTTCTGATTTATCCTTCTACTTGGTCTATTAATATATTTCGCCGCATGTATAATTTTTACTCCTACCTTTAGGCGCATCAATGATGAGAGCGGAGATCAGTTATGAGAAGTCACCCTTTTATTGGCTCAGCTAATGCGTGGCGTCAGTGGCATTCTTCTAATTCGTTCGAATTTGAACTAGCTGTACTCCGAATTGCACTAGCGCAATGAATTGTAAAATAATTTACAATTATCAATTTATTATTTTTTTTTTCATGTACTGTTACACGATGAGCACCAACGGTATAATTATTAAATAATTATTCTAACCTGCTATTCTTCCGAAACCTCTTCCGAAAGTCATCATATCAATAAAAGTTGTTCACTTCAAAAAGAAAAAACTAACCAACGCTGCCGTAAACGTAAATTACAAGAAAGAAAAATATGGAATTACTGAACAATCATCTCAGATACGCTGATTAACTCAATAAGCGCGTCCGGAAAATACATCTAACATGTATTTTATTTTTCTTTAATTTTGCGAAAGCGTATGTTAAAAACACTTCCTTGACTTTGCCTATATGTATACAGGGCAGCTGTTCTGATTTGGCCTGCATACGCAATTAATATTTCCAATATTAGAATAAAATATGCGGAAGCGTGTTAATAATTGCCGCATAAGTATATGTTAAAATATTTAAATTGTCTTCTCACAAATATCTATCAAAATAATTGTAAAACCTGTCTCGTATTTCGTGAGTGTGATAGCAATTAAAATGCTGCTTGATATACATATTCATATGCTGCATTAGTCACGCCCACTTATATCTATGCCTATGTTAAATAGAAAGAGATAGCTTAATAGATAGAAAAGGACGGCGCATCACACTCAACTTGCCTAATAGACAGAGACAAGCTTGTATATGGATTGATGCGATAAAGAGAGATAACATTAAGCACAAAAGTCATCGAAATCAAAATTATATTGCGACTACGAAAATTTATGACCAGGCGAAAGAGGGAGGGGAAGAATTAGCCGAAGTTTGCCGATGGCTCTTACCTGATACAGACGTATAGATCTGAATTACTTTGCAGATTTTTCCCGTTCTTTTCCTAGAATAGGAGTGCATTTATTTAGAAGCACCATAGCTCGCTCGTGCTCACCGTGCCTGATTCGAAACTGTACTAAAATCACGTTGCTAAATACGTAAGCCGCTAATTTGACGATAGAAAATTTAGATTGAATAAAGATATCAAATCTACTCCAGTCTAAAAGTGAGTACTGCACGACTTATTGTTAACCAGTAATTTTACGTTTATTCATTTCACTGCATTGCACATCAGCGAAATTTTAAAAAAGAGTTAGGTAAATAGTGCAAAGAAGTGTACGTAATAGCGCGTTAGCGTTCGAAACTCATTGTACGTGTACCTAATTTCAAAGTTTAAATTTTTTATTTTGTTATTAGCCTTAAGTTATGTGTGCCTACCCGAACGGTTATTCCAATTGTTATTAGTTTTACAGAAGACAATTACATAGATTGTTATTTAATAAATCGGCTCAATTTTATACCACTCCAATTACTTTACTTATTTCAATAACGTGCTTCCTTTGTCGCAGTCGGTTGTACTCCTGTACTCGTAGTGTCTCTGAATTGGCTTCTGACGCTCTCTGGTTTGTCTTTTTTACCATATCTGGGACCTCTTCTTCTGATTCCTTAATTATTTGAGCTTCTATGGTTTTTTGTAGGTCAACATCGGTATCGTAATTTGCACGTTCTCTACTGGCGGAAATGATAGATTTTCGACCAACTTTTCACTTTTCTGTAATTCACCTTCAATGTTAAACAATACTGTTTTATGGTTCTTTAACCTCTTGAATTTACTTAACGATTCGTTATCTACCCAAACCATTTTTCAATCGATCAGTTGAATTGTCGCTTATCGCCAATAGTTTCCTTTTCGTCTGAGATGTACAAGCTTTGATCTGCTTCGTTGTCCGACGAAACTTTCCATATTGGACAATCCACTTTTTCTTCATTTTGATCGGTCATAATCTGTGATATTTTTATCACTAGTATTTCCTTATCTCCGTTATGATGGCCCATTATTGAGATTTCGGGAGAAGAAGTGGGCTCATCTGCTCCCCACCATAGACATTACCTAAAATATTTGAGCGGATGTGTTGACAGCTTTTACAGAATTTAAAAAGCGCTCTTATATGCTTGCAAACTTGGCAGTGAGTTGATCTTCGAATTTTAGATTGATTTTTTAGAAATAAAGTTTCCTTTTTCGGGTAATTACTCGCAAAAAGTTCCGTTTGTTAACAAAAGAAACACGGATTTTTAGGACATTGTCTGTAACTGTAGTCATCCTGGTAACATCTGCACCGTAATATTTCTTGTCCAGTCGTATGGTCAGAATTTATTCAGTTATTTAATTGATAATTCTGGAAGAGTGCCAACGATGGTAAGTTTCATTTTATTTCCGAGCCTTCCGTTCGCATATTATTTGATTTCTTCGTCTGATTATTCTTGTTGTAAGTCTGTGAGTTAGATCCCGTCTGTGCGCTATTCTAATTGCCGGACGTTTATCTTTAGCTTACGGTAGAGATGCCAAGATACTGCTTTGTATTTTGATATGCCGGACTGTGTGCCATCATTGGTGTATCGTATTTATTGCCGAATTCTGTTTTTAATTACCATTTTTATTTTTACGTGCACAATTCTATTGTGTTTTTGTCTTGTGGTCAACATCGATCTGTATGTCTACTTCCTGTGCTGCCGCCGTTTTCCTCGTTTTCTTAGATATTGTTTTCGGAGCTGCAGCCGGAAAATGTGTTTTATCGGAAGGCGGATGATATTGTTCATCCATTTCTTCAAGGTCTTCTCACTTGCATTTGTAATAAGTCAAATCGCTGAATTTTGTTATCCTTTTATCTGCTATGTATTTCCGGTATGCTGGAAGCAGACCACGTCCGGTAATATTAATTTGTGATCTCAACGGTATCACATGCTTAAAATGACTAGCATATAGCCGAATGCACTGAGGTAGTCTGTGACCAATTCGCCTTTGTTTTTCATGCGTTCTGCATCGTAGTTCCTCTTCTATATCATCATATGTCTTAAGTCTACCATAATGATCCTGTAACGTTCTTTTAGGTCTTTCCACGTATAAATTTTCTTTGAAATGCCATGGTACCAAACGTTTATTTCGTTGGAAAATACTTCGGTGCTTGACATTCGTACTCTCAATTTTTGGTCCTCAATTTGACTAATGAATTCTTCTGGTCCATCCGTGCCGTTAAATCTTATCTTCCAATTCTCTAACAATTTAATATTGCGCAAGTCTACAAGCTATGTCATAATCAGATTCTTTTAGTCCACGTCTGCATGAACTCTGATGTTCCGTAACTCTTCTACGAAAAGATTCGTCTGCGTGCTCTGAGTCAAATGAGTAACTTCTTGGTTTCCGCCAGTGGTACCGATTGACTTGTCTATCCCTGTCACCTATATACTCTGATCTTGAACGTGATCACAAGCGATCCAATGTTTGTCATTTTATTTTGCGAGAGTCTCGATCACTGTTAGAGTCATAATCTCTCCTGTTTCTATGTCGGCGGTCTATTCGGTGATAAGAACTGCGTAGTCTTTAGCGCAAGTACTGTTGATATGACTCGTCAGAATATAGTGTCGTCTCAGTGTAAATGCCAGCATCTAACGACTTTTCGTCACTGTAGCTGCTTGACTATCGTCTAGGCTGTGACACCTCTTTATTTGAATAGAATACCTCTGATTCTTTCGACGTCGGGGTGGGTTTCTCAATTCACCATCTTGTCGACTAAATGTTCTGTGTAGGCTAGGTGACCGACGGGAGTGGTTGTAGTTGTGACCGTATCTTTTTCTTGTGTTTTATCGTTATAAGTCTCACTGTTACTATCTTGTGCTAGCTCATCTTTAAATGAGTAATATCTATGTTTTTGTTTTTAATTTTTATTCAATTCTTTACTACAGCTATATTTGATATCTATTTTTGACGTTATTTGTTTGCATTTCGTGTTTTTATTTTCTAATTGTATGTTTGCTATTCTCTGCCGTATAACGCGATGAGCTTTCTGTCGTCAATGTCCAACGTCTAACTCTATATTCTCTGTTCTTAACTGATAAAGCTGCTTCGTGATTTTTTCTCACCCATAGTATCTAACTCGTGTTCTCCGTGATTTTACGTGTGATGGTGAACGCGGTGTCCAGTATTTGTAGTAATCATCATTAGAGCTACTTTGATCTACCTCTCTATCAGTATTCAATTGAGCAGCGTTCCTCAGTTTTGACTGCTGTTGGTTAGTTCGGCCTCTTGGTAATATTGGAGACAGAGTGCATAACTGTTTTGATGATATGGATTGTCGATGAATATCTTCGATTTCAGGTGGTATGTCGTCTGATCTATCCTTATTCCTTCTGCTTCGCCGATTTCTCATCATTTCAATTCTTCCCCGACCGCTGAAGCCGCGTCTGTAGTGACTATCTTCGAGCAATGACTCGTGGTCTTGTTAGAATCCGTTTCAAATTCTTCATTCCACAATACTCGAGCAAAAGAAGGAAAACTATCAAAATGTTGGCTGCAAGACATTCAAGAATTGGCTCATAACTTCTGCTCTCTGATTATCCATCTTAATAATTCTAATCAATCTATATTAGGGTCAGTAGATATCGTTTGTCGGCTGCACGTAATTTTTCACGAATCTCTTCATCAATATTGCTAGCTAGCCTATTTGCTATATTTCTGGCTATCTTATTCTTCTTTGTGATAATGCATTATCACAAAAAAATCGCGTGCCCGCTATTTTATACGCAACTCCCGACTTACAAAAAGGGGATGCGATTGACCGATCAACTGATTCCACTAGTTCACATACACCTACTTACCGCGTCGAGACCTCGCGAATTATGATCTCTTAGAATCCGCCCGACATTGCACACCACACTTACATTCCCGCACACACACTCTCACACTCAGGAACTCGGACCGATGCTCCCCCAGGAAGCTAGACGACGAGGAAGTTCGCAGCCGAGATTAGCTAATCCTGATAGGTGACTTCGCGAGGAGAAGCAGCGCACGCACACTAACATTGCTTACCACCCAATCAACACACCCTAAGGACAGTCTAACGCACCTACATATACATACACACTGACCGACCTTCCAAGCACCGAGAGGTAGTCACGGAGAGCGGCGACGGGACGCAACGTTGACGCGGGAGCCGAGTGGCGGCGATGTTGTGACGCGATCGGCAACGAACATTAGCCAGATAGAGCGGGGGAAGAGAGACCATGAGTGCAAGCAAGTCGATCGAGTAGGGGCGGGAGTAGGCGCGAGAGAGCATGAGTGCCAGTGAGGAGACCGATAGAGAGAGGATGTCGATATGCGAATAGGGGCGACCGGTAGGACTAATGAGCTCGAGAAAGAAAAGGATGGACGATAACGATTAGCCAATGATAACGGAAAAAACAGTAAGTCGACGAATAAGACAAAACGATGCTAACTAATTGACTAGTCGGGAGATCACCCAGGATAAGACGCTAAAATAAACGGCACTGATGACTAAAATAACGACACTATGAGCTAATGGTATAAAAATTCGCGGAAAAGAAGGAGAAGTAACCGAGACAGACAAAATAAAAAGCCGCACTAGCCGCGGCCTGTTCTGCCGGAGCCGTCCACGGGGACGGACGTGATTGTGCGCAAGTGTCAGTAACAAAGAGATGCTTCTCTAAAGACGAATGAGACGAGTGACCACATCAGCCTAAGGACCGAAGTTAGGAGCTGTCGAGTCGGCTTGGCATTGACAGAAATTGTTTCTCTCTCTCTCTCTCTCTCTCTCTCTCTCTCTCTCTCTCTCTCTCTCTCTCTCTCTTTTTCTCTTTCTCTTTCGGAAGTCTAACCGACGGTGAGTCCTTAAAGAGTTTACTTTCTTTTTGTTGCGCAACCAGAAGTGTGCGGTATGACCCCTCGAGCCCATGAGCTTCGCAATGCCGACCGAATTGACCCACGAGAGTTTAGGAGCGCGTGAAATATTTGTCGTTGCGTATCGCCTTATCTAGTTGACCAACCGGACCTTTCGCGGAGACGGATCGAAATCATATCGTGGTGGTAACATCTTTAATATCTGTAATAGGTCAATATTGGATATTTTCGGTCGTATTATGGTAATGGCTGAAGTATCATCATGTTTCACTAATAATTGCTTCTATTTTTTTTTTGCTGCTATTACTTGTAGGTGTGATTCGATCGCTACCTTGTTTTAAATTCCTTAATTAATTGATAATCGCAAGATTAATACAATAAGATCATATTCCTGTTTGATATATGTCAGATCTTGATCTACTATCAAAACTCATCTACTTTTTACTATTTTAATCAAAACTCGTTATTTACACAGGCACACAAAAAAAAGTGGGCTGTTCCAAAGATGGCACCTATATACCGTTATGTTTTTTGGTACACTGAATCCGAATCCTCCATCAGAATTGGCCCTACACCCTTCAGTTACTCGAAATCCGGGTAAACTATCCCGAAAATTCAGAAAATCCCTTCTAAACTTGGATTCTTCCGTTTATAATACATTTTCATAGATAAGTTGGACCCCGCTGTAATATTTGCAATTACAGTTCTGTATTTTAATGGGCTGTAGTTGAATTTGGGGGTGTCAGATCCATGCAACTCACTAAGTCTGCATAAAACCACCGCTATTATGGAAAAATTCTTTAACGGTAAAAAATTGCGGGGATTGACGGAATTGGAGTATCCGGGGCCAAGCTTAGAGATTATAGTTGCACGTACACTCACGTGCAAAGTATCTTTCATAGGTTTTCAAAATTTGCAACCTCCTAAGTTTGCAGAAAACCACCCTTAATCTAGAAAATTCTCTGTCTAAACGAAAAACTGCGGTAATGGTATCAGAATATCTAATGCTGAATGAAAAGAGTAAAATTATACGATTCTCAGAAGCAGAACAAGATTTAATAATTTTCGAAACTCACCAGCTCCCTAAGTCTGAAAAAAACTGTCCCTTCATCCAGAACATAATATAGGAATTTCAATTCGAAAGAAAAAGAACTTGCGGATGAACGGACAGTTTTTTTCAGACTTAGGGAGCTGCAAGTTTCGAAAATTTCTAAATCCTGTTCTGCCTCTGAGAGTACGTACAATTTTACTTTTTTAATTCAGCATTTGATACTCTGATACTATTACCGCAGTTTTTCATTTAGACAGGGATTTTTCTAGATTAGGGGTGGTTTGCTGCAGACTTAGGGGATTGCGAGTTTCGAAAACCTATAAAAGATGCTCTGCATCTGAGTATATGTGCAATTTTATTCTCTAAGCTTGGTACCGAATACTCCAATGCATCCAAATATCTTCGAACGTAAGCGAGATAAAAAAGATGGTTAAGACGAAAATAGGGGTGAACTTTTGGTCATTTTCAATTTGAACATTGAAAAGTCGTAGTTGAAGTGAACGATGAGTTCCAGCAGTTTCTAAGAAATAAGGTATCGACTTCATTGATCGTCAATGAAAAGCTGGTGACCGATATGGCAGATTACGCTAATAAATTTAAATTATTTCTCACCTATAAGGGTAATAGCTGTATAGAATTTACAACTGCATAAATATGTATCAATGTATGTTTAAGAAAAAAAAATATACTTATTTTATATTTTTCAAATCAAATGTGTGTATGTGTTTATTTATTAATTCTTCAATCAACATAGTTTCCCTTTTCATTTTCCTTTTTTTAAAATTCGGTTCTATTTATCTAACTTGTGCGAATCATCAAATCTTAACCACTTTATCAAAACTTGATTTCCACGCCTTTTAATAACTTTTTTACTAGATAGATTTCGGGACACTTAGTTTTCTGAAGTTCCTGCTCGTAGAAGCTACCTAGGATAAGCTGATTTTGATAATCTTTCAAATGATAAGTAGTTAGATTTGTTGGTGCCACGCGCACAATTGTAAATATTTCCGTTGATCAATTTGGTGTATATCGTTTTTCAAATATTTGCTACGCTTTGCTCACTTTGACTTTGTCACCAACATTGAACTTTGACTTTCTTCTTCTTCCAACGTATTGTATAAATTTTTTTAATACTTGAGCTTGATTCGCCGTTGTAGGTTAGGTTTCATACCAATAGTTCTGTGTTTACGATTATTGTAAGTATTGTGAATAGCTCTGTTAGTATGTCCAACCATTTGTAGCTCCCACGGAGACTCAAGTTTTTCCACATAGCGTTCTTCAACGTGCGATTAAATCGTTCGCATATCGAAGCTTCGAGTGAACTATAGGTAGAGTATAGATTGATATTATATTTTTTCACAAGAACTTTAAAATCTGTATTGTAGAATTCCTTGCTTCTATCCGTATGGAGATTCTTTGACAGTCTACTTTTCGCTAAAACAGATTTCATGCCCGCTTCACATCGCTACCGGTTTTCCTGTTCACTGGCACAGTCCACGCGTACTTGGAAAAGTTATCAATTATCATGAGAAGCCAATTGTAGCCGCGATTTTGCCTAAAGTAGGCCTGCATATCGACGAGATCGGTTGCCATATCTCATCGATACCTCGAACGTCGTATTTTCGTCTTGGATGGTTTATGCAACTCCTCCCCCACCATCGCTTCCATCTAACCGACTATTTTATTAATTTTGAACACTTGACTTTATTCGTGGTAATTCTTCTTTGATAATTACATCCAAATCCTCAAGATCACTCCTCACTCGTGCGATCATGTCTGTCGTAGATTTGATTTCCATCTGAACGATCTATTCCACAGTCTCCCCATTTATAGCATCTCTAGCTTGTCGCAGAGGAGCAAGATTTTCCAATCCAATCTCTAGATCGTAATGGTACTTACTCGTGAGCTTGAACCTAATACCGGGCGGACCGCGAAGACCGTTGACTCCTTGCTCATTAAATTTACGTCTGAATATGTCGACGTTCATTTTGATAATGCTTAAACGATAGGTGTGCTCTATATCCAACCTCGCGTAATTCTTCAATTATCGAATGAATTTCGTTGATATGATTATTGTTACCAGCTGATTGTTCAGCCACTAACAATCGAAGACGATCAATGAGCTCATTCGGATTATCCCAATATACGTAATCCATATAAGTATTGTTTCGCGCAATCTTGTAGATAGGAAAAGACATACCAGTCTGTATCCCCTCGCCTTCTTTTGTATTTTTAGTCTAACTGAACAACGGACCAATTATGTTATTGAATTTATTACTATTGTGCGCTCTTATAGCCTCGTTTGGATTATTTTTCTTCCTATGAATACTAGATATTTCCAAGATTTCTTTGTAGCTCTTGATATCACTCGAACTGATTAACCTTTGATCAGGTTGCTTTGCTATCAGTAACTCCATTAAACCCTGTATTTTTGGAAAATTGAAACCACCGACGTCTACGTTATTTTTGTCGAAAATCACCGTAGATTTACCAAACGTATATGATTCATTTCGTTCTTTACGTACTCCATAAATCAAGTTCACATAATTCGAATCACTTTTATCTAATGCATTCGTATACTTATCGCCAGCTTAATGCTCATTCTCGCTCAACTCGGATAAACTGTTATAAATCTGTGTAGTATCATGCGTGACAGTAGCATCGCTATCTTTGCCACTAGACTGAGCGGTACCATATTTAGCGACGTTATCAGCAGAATAATTGATTTCGTATTTTGATTTTTTTATCTTCGAAAATGTCGGCTTTTTAACTATAATATAATAAATATAACTGTAATATTTAACTGTAATATAATAAATAATAAGAGCTTCGGGAAGATTTTCCTTCTCGCTTATTAAATTCTTGATTGGATCCACTTCGCTTGCTATGGCTTTAAGAGGGTCGACTACTAGTTTGAATGTCTTATTCAAGAATTCGTCGGTATAATTTCGGCTATGCTTCAATCGGTCTGCAAAACAGCAATTGGCAGAGAACAAGAGACACAACAAAACGATGGAGGCCATTACTCTGGGAAAAGGCTTGTATCTCGAACCTTATAAAAAAGGCTATAAACTTTATCTTAAACCTCATCTAGGATCGGGTTTGAAAAAAAAAGTTTGAAATAAATCTACTGGATAGAGCCCTCACAAACACTGACTTGATGAAGTATGAAAAAATTTTGAATATACCAAATTTTCGCGGAGTCTTCATGTGAAATGACTTACCGAGTTCTGGACCATATTATCACGAATCAGCTATAGTCAATCTTGATAACGTCGATGGAACAAGGACGCACTGGGTGGTTTATCGGAAAATAGGAAAAAACGTCACATATTTTGATAGCTTTGGAGATCTTAGGCCACCTACCTATTGATTTAATGATGTATCTTGGTGATATCAAGATTAAATATAATACGAAAAGATATCAAGATTTCAATTCTCACGTATGTGGTCATCGTTGTTTACAGTTTTTCTTCGAGGGTATAAAAGTAAAGGTAACGTGAAAATATTGGTAGTCATGATCGGCCAGTCATGGAGGATTCATTAACTCTGTCTCTCTCGGGTAATTATTCACTGTTGGAAGCGCACTATTTCCCACTAACTAAACTATCACAGCATAAACATTACAAATTGGGCTTAGTCGAGTTCCTAACGTTCAACTCGATACCTAATATTAATGTACATAATAATAAATTTTACGTCGCAAATAAAATTATCGACATACAATTTTATGACGACGTACATAATAATAAATTTCTTCATAGAGCTGTGCATCATCTCCACACTGATAATAATAATAAAAATAATATAACACTAAGTAAGTTGGAAACCAAACAACATCTTCTATTGTACAATCAAGTGTTCTGAACCTATCGATTTTCGTCCGCAGAATTCTATTGGACGATTGTTGGGTTTTTCATAACGTACATTAGAGGCAAACATTTCTCACAACTCTGATCTTCCCGTCAGTATTCTCAAGGTGAACGCTGTAAGGGTCCAGTGTAACATAACCGCTGGCGCTTACTTGAACGATATTCACGAATTTTTTCCAGCAGTACCGCCTGGATATAAAATTTTTGAAATTCCCTCTCACGCGATTATCTTCTAGTTACGAAAAAGTCTGTAGATTATTTAGAATTACATATCGTCGATCAAGACGAACATATAATTAATTTTCGTGGTGAAGTCATAACCATCAGATTACACCGCAAAAGCGTATGATGGGAATTGCTTACGATTCAAAGAGTGGTAGAGGCTATATAAGCACTGAAAAATGCAAACCCATCATCAGTCGTCGACTGAAACTGAAAACGTCAACACTCATAGTCATCAATCGTCATTGAAAAGCAAAAGCTTTAACACGTCAAAGCATAAAGTTCCTAAAAAGTCTTGGATTAAGAATAGTCCCTGGTGGAAAATAAATTGCCTAATTTTCTTTTGCTGCTTTCAACGAAACAATGGAGAATATTCTAGAAATACATTCACCTGTCATCTTTGATGAATCGTTGCCTCATTACGAGATCTACACTTATCAACCTTACACCAATTCATCGTTCAAAAATAATGACAAGATTCATATATCAATTCAACATCAAGATTTTCAAATTCAATTCAAAATTAATTTTACCATCTCGCCGCTCGTTACAAATTTGTGGACGATTATGTAGCAACAATAACACTTTATTAACTAATACTAATTTAGTTAATAATGCTATTTGTCACATATTTGAAGAAATTAGGTATGAGCTGAACGCTATAGAAATAGATAAATGTAAGAACGTTGGTTTCACAACAGTTATGAAGAACTGGTCATCTCTCACTCTCCAAGTCAAACTTTGATTGCCGAAAATGCCGGATGGATAAATATAGAACAAGAGGACCGTAAAATAACTAATGCGAATGGCGACTTTGATATTTTGATACCTCTGAGCTTCATACTTGGATTCGTTGAGAACTATCGCGAAGTGTTAGTGAATATGAAACATGAATTAATTCTCATAAGATCGAGTACCGATGTGAACACAATATATTTGATTGTATTTAGTTGATGTAATCATACTATATTATATTATATTATTAATTTATTATGTATTATAATTTTGAAAAAAATGTTCACACCCATGCCTTATAAATTTGATAGTGAAATATCAAAACTATTTAATATATTTTGTCCAGAGGTTTCAAATGTTATGCCTAAATTGAAAGTTAGAAAATCTTAATAAAATTTCTTACTTTATTACTTTCTGAAGTATTACTCCTGAAAAAAAATTGCATTAAATTTCGGTATTTTTTATTGCATATATTCAATGCAGTTATTAATTTATTTGCTATAATTTAACACATATTTACATTCATGCCTTATAAATTTTGTAGTCAAATATAAAAACTAATTAATATATTCAGTCCAGAGGTTTTAAATTTTATGTATACATTTACATTGAAAATTAAAAAATCTATTAGATAAAAAGAAATTTCAAATTGTTAGTTAAAAAAAATTAAAGTAATGCAAAGTCTTGTCTACAATTGTTGTACGCAAGTACAAATGAAATCACTTGAGCATATAATTATGAAATCAACCTTAAATTTGGTTCTCCATTATACAGTGGATTTGTGCGTGTTACGGGACGAACCATTTTCTTTTTTTTGTGCAATCGTATGCTTGATTAGACTCTCGCTTTCGGGAGTCCTACTCGTGTGCGCGTCTTGGCGGGAGCGAATGGGAGACGCTGAGCATGCTGCTGCGGTATGCTGCGATAGCATCCTGCACTCAGCGTCCTAGTCTAAATAATACGAAACAATTAAGACGTATGCACTAGAGAGAGATGGAGTGTGAGGAATGAAAGAGGAAAACAGATATAAACAAACGGTGAGAACGAGCATCATTCTTCAGTTAGGAGTGAGCGCCTGATTAAGAAGGCTGCAATTTTTTTCCTACAATATTAAAATTGTCAGAGTTATTGAGTTTATTAAAATCTGAATTTATTGAAATTCAATTTTATCAAAGTTTGAGTTTATTCAGTTTATTAAAGTCTGAATTTATTGAAGTTCAAATTGATCAAAGTCTGAGTTTACTGGAATATTCAAAAGGTGTTGAGTGCGATTATTCGGATAATTTCTTTCCCTTCTACAAATAAAGACCATAGAAATAATCCCTATCTCATCTGGAGCTGCAAAATTGAATAAAAGCATAAATATATATATTAGACCAGTAAATTGATCAGAACGAAGGAAGAGCATAATTACATATTAATCCAATAATACCAAAGTACCAAATTGTACCAATATTATTATTACAAAGTGAGTACCAATTATTTTTATGTAATAAAAATAATAGACTCCAGATGGCGAGACGAATATGTTTGATTATACCTATACATAAATCTCTCTCTCTCTCTCTCTCTCTTTCTGCGCTTGGTTGTTCACTTTTACTGTAATAATAATATTTAAAATAAACTTATAAATATAGTCAACATAAGTCTATCCATATGTTTTCCCAGCTGTAATTAAACGAATAAAATTATAAATAACGATCGAGAAAGCAAAGCTCGGGATCCGAACCCAAGCAAAATTATTATTGACGCGTGATCGGGCCGGGGAGCCCCACGAATTGTCATCTAAAAGTGCGCAATGTATCTGGACTGTCATTGAACAAATTTTCAGACTCTGAAAAATATAATTAAATTTGTAAAAACGTGTGTAAAATAGATAATATATTTTCATTTATAAAATTAGCATGCAATTTAATATATTTGTGTCATGTTATAAATTTGTGTCTACCCAACGTAATTGTTCATTCATTTTATTGGAATTATTTTCTGGACCCCCTGTTAAGGTTACCACTTCAGAAATCATTGATAAAATCCATGATATGGTGATGGCTGACAGAAGAGTGAAGGTGCGTGAGATTACTAGTACTGTAGGCATCTCAAGCGAACGGGTTCATAATATTTTGCACCAACATCTGGACATGAAAAAGCTATCTGCTAGATGGGTGCCGCCATTACTCACGATTGACCAAAAACGAGATCGTCTGAAGTATCCTCTTCCACCACGACAATGCGCCAGCTCATGCCTCAGCAGTTGTGGCCGCAAAACTGATGGAGATAGGGTTCTAACTCGTTTCACATCCCCCCTATTCTCCAGACTTAGCTCCCTCGGACTACTATTTGTTCCCTAATATGAAAAAATGGCTGGCGGGGAAAAGATTTTATTCAAACGAGGAGGTGATTGCAGAAACGAATGCTTATTTTACAGTCTTGGACAAATCCTATTATTTGAAGGGATTAACAAACTAGAGCAGCATTGGATGAAGTGTATAAACCTAAAAGGAGACTATGTTGAAAAATAAAAAAGATTTATTTAAAAAAATCAAGCAATTTTTATTTTTGCACGGACTTTTCAAACTACCCTCGTATATTCATTTCATTATAAAAACAATAAAATCAACGTTCAAAATATTTTTACTTTTCCGGCTGAAATCATTGAAAAAAGTAACAGAAAAAATATATCACATAAAGAAAGTGAATACAAAGACAGTGCGGATAATAATTCCACATCCGATGACGAACCATCATTGTAGAATGATGATGAAGATTTAGAAAAATGTGTAGCTCCTGGAAAGAATAACCTTTTAGACCTAAATTGTTTATAGAAGATCTTGGTTCACTCCGACTACTATCAACCTAATTCAAAGACGATTTCGATGTGTTTAATGATGACAAAATTAGATCAGTCATCGAAAATTGTCTATTGTATGATGCACGTGTACATTAAGATTTTATGGTGGCATTCGCTACAATCAAAGAGATGTAGTGGCCTATGCCAAGTGTGGACATGCTAATCACAATGCAAGATTCAAGTTCAGAATGTATCATACCAATGAACAAACAGAATTTATACAAGTGTCATCAACGGAGAAAATCAAAGTAGTATATGAAAATACATCTACAAGTGCCTGCTATAAAATTTTTAAAAAAGAACAGCGACAAAAATGGGTGGAAGAAGCTGAAAGAGTAGGTGTTCAAAAACACGTAAATACAGTTATTTTGAACTCCGATCCAAGCTTAGCAGCCGATGATCATATTCAGGAAATTCGAAGAAGCGCAACAGTATATAAAGCAGTTTCTGAAAAAGAACTTGCACCCGCCTGCAACTGGAATCATCAGACTTATTAGATATTTTTGAATTATACATACAAATTTCTAAGAATAAAGATCCTTTCTTGAGGGGTACAACTCCCATTGACTGCTGTAATGTACGCAGAATAAGAATTGCGTTTATTATTTGGACAAAAAAATATTATTGTTCATGTTGATGCAACGAGATCTATAGTATGTATGCCACGAGACTTCGATTGCAAAAAAATATTTTATTATAGCCTTGTAATGAGGCATGATATAGAAATTGTTAAGTTAACCCAAACGATCACTTCAGAACACTGCATTGTATCCATTAGTGAATGGTTTAAAGAATATAAATTCTTTATGATGAAAGTTTTGAGAGAAATAAAAAAATAAAAAAAATATAAATAAAATAATATAAATAAAACCTTTCAAGTGTTTAGTTACCATTTAGTCGTGGGTTTTTATGCATTCTGCATCACATGAATGGAATGAAATAACTTTAATCAGTTATATTAATATAATGTATGACTTTTGTAAAAAAGATATCCAATTATCCAAAAAATTAATTCATATTAGAATATGTTGTGCACATTAGTGTATAGCACAATAGTGTAACGGGGTTGCTATCGTCTTTTATTTAATGCGCGCTATCGCATATAAGCGCGTGCGGGATTATTCGAACATTCAAATACAAAAGCCGGAGAGCAGGAGGGAACGGGTGTCAGTCAACCAACTGTCTACTAATACGAAATAAACACTTCGAAAGTACTGTTAATATCACTTAGAGAACTTTTATTACCTCTTATTATTACACTATGTTCGGCCCGCGTGTTTATGTTTACATCTCATAGTTCCCTGAGATGTTACATGCACGCTTTTTGTCGAGTCGAGGGATTCGTTGTTTAGCAATTATATCGCGATCGCGAAATTAAGCTGGCCAGCTTACCTTTTTAGCAGTCGCACGAAGAACAGGAGAACCAATTCGCACTCCGGTTGCGGCAAAGTCTGTCTTTATCGCGTCGAGGTAACTCGCGTGTTTTGGTTTCGGCCTCGATGGCGAAACTCCTCACTCGCACACTCTCGCACGCTCGCACGCACTCAGCTCCTTCAGGCTATAGCACGGCTCCTGCAGGTCCGGGTCAGTTCATCTCGACACTCAGGATGGCTCGGGAATAGCGACAACCTCTTTCACACAGCTTAGAGATCGGATGCTGATCCTCGACTCTCCGGCTAACGTATCGGTAGCTGATTCTCCACTCGCGGCTCTCCGTATCGGTAGTTAATCCTGCACTGGTTCGTTTTCAATCGCGCGCGTTCCGTCTCGTCGCGTATCGAATTCCCTCATTACATTTTTCGTCTACCGGTAGGTGCTGCCCCCGCAGTCAGCCACTAGGTTAGGTTATTAGCGCTAATACGACGATTACTGTCACAATATATAATATGAAAGTACAAAACGACATCAAGAATGTTTTGCTAGATTGCATAAGTTTGATCATTTTGTGCAGAAACCTTCTACGCACAGATGAATTGTTTAAAAATATATGCGAACTTCTGTTAAGTACAGATGCAGTAGATGCCGCGAATGCAATGAAAATCATACAGTCTTGCAAAAACAAAGTAATTTGCACGTCTGAACATAACTGATAAAGTGAACAATGCTAATTCAAATATTGATGAATTAGAAATGTTGAATTATGGCTTCAAAACAGCTATGTACAAAAAATCGCAGTTTTATCATCATTTCAACAAAATTTACATTATAGTTTGTGCAAAGAAGCATAATTCTGATGTTGAAATTGGTGAAGAGGTACAAAATAATTATTATGCTCCAGGATTTATTCTTCATGTACTGGAACTATGGATGCCTTATATAATCTTATGGAGTTCATTAGATTTAGATTTCATAGATAGCAATATATCTAGATTAAGTAATACATATATTGAAAGTGCCACAAAAGTATTGAAAAAAAATATTGAAAGGTAATACGAAGTCTAGTATTGGCGATGTAGTCCGACTATTAGATAATTATAGAAAAAAATACAGTTGGTTTAATAGGAATGGATATTTATATAAAAGGAATAAAATCATCCGGTCAAAAAGTCAAATATCCCGAACTGATACCCAATCCAAATTTGAAGGAGTCGTGGGAAAGAAATCTTCAGTCGACCTAAAAATAAAAAGAAAACAAAAGAAAACTCATTTTAAAGCATCTACGATTTTTAGTAAAATAAAGAAATTAACCTATTAAGGCCCAGGCAAAAACTGGAAGAGATAGCGTCAAACTAACTATGCGATTCATAGGCAAAACGAAAAAAAAAAAATATCCGTGTTTTTTCTTTTGCCATTTGCAATTATTTATAAAAAGTTATTTAAACAAATTATCAAAAAAGTTATTGTTTTACGAATCTGATTGCGGAAATCGATTCTACGGGAAAAAACATGAAAAAAATGTATGTACCATTTTTTTACCGGACTTTAATTTGTTAATGTAAAACAGCTATCAAACATTGATCATGTAATTCGATTGAATTTTTATTCAGTTTTATTTTCGTGATCTTCTCGGTGTCTTTTGCACAAGGATATAGCACATTTTTGGCAATAAAATTCAGTTTTCATCTCACACGATAATACCCCATATGTTTTGTACATACCTTGATTGATTACGTGTTTATGAAATGATGTGTCACTTGATTTCTTTCGCTTGTTAGGACGTTGATTCGCAAATTTCTCAAGATAAAATTTACAAACTTCTTGCACAATATCTTTTGAATCTTTCGACAAGTCTGGGTGCAGCTTATTATAAATCACAGTAGCATTAGTCAATGAAGCCTGAATAAGTCGTAAGAACAGACGCCATGTCCATTTTTTACTCTTAATTGAAGGCATCAAAGCATTGCAATGTTGATCATGCAAATCAACCTCACCCATGTTTTGGTTATAGGAAGAAAACGCTTGAGGGAAAATAATAGACCTCTTAGCTTTTTCATGCCATCACTGCACTTCAATTTTCGGTTCATCCCCAAATTTTGTTGATAACACTGATACAGGTTTGGAATCCATCACAGTTATATAATTCAGTTTGGAATTTTGATCGTGAAGAGCGATAGTTGTTTCCCTCTCAGCTTTTTTTGGCATTTCAACTTTTTCTTTGACGCGGTTTTGTCTGACCGTCCCAGTTGCTGATAATCCAATTTTTTCCAAATGTACCATAAGATCTGGATTGGTGAAAAAATTATCAAAATACACATGATACTTAGTAAGATCTTCTTTATTAGTTACTTGTAGTAAAGGCGAAAGCAACTTGATAACGACTTTCGATCCCAAACAAACAGCAACTAGAGGGTTCCGTTCATCGAGTCCTGCTTTACCTGTATAAATATCCAGTTCATATAAATATCCATCTGAGGAACAAAAGGCCCATAATTTTATTCCAAATCTGATTGGCTTCTTTCTAATACACTGTTTTATGCCAAACTTCCCGAAATATTTTACCATTATCTCATCTATTTATAAGTTGTAATAAAAAAAACCGAACTGCATACTATTTTCACGAAAATAATCATATAAACTTCTAATTTTCCAAACTTTATCATTTTTATTTTCATCTTGAAGTTTATAAAATCTTATTTTTTTCTTGATTTCAATAAATTTATTTCTTGTCATAAATTTATAAATAACTGGATATTGGAAGATTTTTTTAGTTGATCAGTAGTCACGATTAGATAGATTATTTCTCGAATTGAAAATAGTAACCATTATGATAAAAATAAATTTTTCTAGATCATTCATACTTGATTCAAAATTGTTTTTAGTTGTAGCTTCTATGATATGATTTTTCATTGAATTTGAGAAATATACTTCAAATAATTCCAAAGAGATTTTAGAATACAAAGAGGAAATGGATTGAACATTGAAGGGATCATCGTTATTCACAGTTGAGGTATCATTCAAATCTAATACTTGCCAATCGTAAACATGATTGGGTTCTAATAGTTTTTGAGTGCTGCTGTATGCGCTTTTTATATGTTCATACGAACCAACAGGAATCAATTCAAATGATATATTTTCGTCAACATTGCAATCAGAATCCCCATCTGAGCTTTCGTGATCTCCGGGAATGAACGGCATCTTCAACAAAATCGGTTAAATCTTTAACCATCCGCCTTGTCATTTTTGCTTGGTTCAAAAATAGACAGCAATTTACAAGAAATTATAGATTTTCGCTCTAAGTCAGATAGAAATCCAATTTTCGTATCAAGAAACAAAACCTCTAAATTTTTTGTAAAATCGTTAGCCCGCCACTCAAACGTAATCTCTAACACGGCTTACAAATTTTTACAATGAAAAAAAATTTTTTCCAACTGAACTGAACTCAACTATCAGATTGAATCACTTGTGACTGTCGGTATCAATTCAATGCTTGATAGCTGTTTTTCATGACAAATTGAAGTCCGGCAAAAAAATGTTTCATACATTTTTTCATGTTTTTTCCCGTAGAACCGATTTCCGCAATCAGATTTGATAAACAATAACTTTTTTGGTAATTTGTTTAAATAACTTTTTATAAACAATTGCAAATGGCGAAAGAAAAAAACACGGATATTTTTTTTTCGATTTGCCTATGAATCGCATAGTTAGTTTGACGCTATCTCTTGCAGTTTTGGCCTGGGTCTTAATGGGTTAAATAGAATTATGCATTGTCTACAACTTATACTCTCGTTCTCTTTATATCACTTTATATCATAATTTCACGATGGAGTACGTACGCAATAGTCATTGTCTATAATATTTTTCCTGCCCGAAGAGTTGCAACTAGGGTGCAGATAAACAAACTTCACTTTCAAGGGTCCCGACTGTCGCAGAATCCGAATCCGATTTCAGATTGTCAAATTTAATATGGTGCATCCAATATAACAGATGGCAAACCGAAAAATTTTTAATTTTGAAAAATAATAGATATTATCCTATTTTACGCGACAAAATAGAAAGAAACTATCTTAAACTATTTTTTGATTAGTCGCATAGTTTTCGAGAAAACAATTCTTATATATTTGATACTTACGCAGACCCGCGTTTTTATCATTAACCAGGTTGAAGCAAACTATTGAACTTCAGTAGCTGATGTTTATAGATTAGAGGGTTTTGGATGTCACTGAATGTGAATTGCGGTCAGATTTTCAAAATTTAACATGGCAGATCTAACGTTCAAAATGTCGGATGACGAATCTAAAAATCCAAGATTTTGAAAAATAAGTAATCCTACCATATTCTACGTAGAAAACGAAATTGAAACTATTGCTTTCAATTTTTGATTAGTCATAGTTTTCGAGTAAAAAATTCCTGAAGTTTTAGGATTTTGGATTTAGGGTTATCGTAATACGTAGAATTATCGTAGCCTTTCATAACTTTTAGCAAAAAATACTTACTCACACCCAACACCATGTGGAGGTCGAAGTACGGACTTTGATGTCAATTTTCAATTTTTTTTTGTTTTTTTTTATCATTTTTTTCTGTTCTATTTTATCTTTTTGTTTTTTTTTTCTTAGTTTTATGACTAATTCTGTTCATAAGTTATGAAGAATTTTGCAGAAACATTGAATATTTTCCTACCAGCGTAGTTATCAATCAACTGTGTTGCTAATTGAAGTATAAATAATAATTAATCTTTTCATAGGAAATCAAATAGGTTATTTCCAATCAAGATTTTCACACTTTTTTGTGCTAATTGCCCAAACAGATGTTTTTCTACTTTTGAGTAATCACTAGCTTAATGAATGTTTTCTATTTTTCAATGATTGCTATCTAAATTAATGTTCTCCTATTTTTTAGTGAAGGTTAAATATTTTGTTCTTAGTAACTATCGCTTGATCACAACAGAATTGATCAAAACTCAAAGAGAAGAATCAATTTACATCTAAACTACAAAAAGAATTAAAATCAGAGATAGTGGTCAAGTTTAGTGAGTTGAAATATCATACAGAACTTGAACAACGATGAAGGAACGTAAATTGATTTTTTTTGTTTACTCCAAGTTTATTTACAATTTATCTATGAAATGAGACATTAAGTAAATGTGTTTGCTATTACGGAAATTAAAAAAGTATACAATATAATACTCAAGTGATTATTATGTTTTTATTTATGACTTATATATTGTAACAGACTGCCGTTTAGTCTAAAACAACGGGAACGTACCCTTAAATACGACTGAACGACGCCTTGTTATCTATGTGCTTATAGCACAGTGACCTACCTTGCCTCGGAGTGCGCCTGCGCAGAGTCTCTTCGATGTTCCGAGTTGGGTTCCCTCAACTCGCCATGTGGCGGCGCTGTCGCTCCTTGCTAGTAGCGCTCGGGCGGCCACCACTGGAACCTCAGTTACCGACTCGCGTCTATCGATACTTACACGACTCGTGCTTCGCAACCGGCGAATTCGAATCGGAATGTAAACAACTATATGCGCGACCTCCGGACAAAGGAAAAATACAATAACGGAAACTCGTTTGAATAAATCCAAGGGATGATTTATTAGATCAAATTAATTACACGGGGAAATAGCCGAGAGACTCACGCACGCACGCGTGAATGACAATACACGCTTTTCGAGAGAGAGAGAAAAATCGCGATGCCGCGAACTACCTGCTCGCACGCAAAACAATAAACTTTTCGCGCTCGCTGCGCGGATTCGCACGCAAAATCGTTAACAATCAACACAAGGGGAAGGTGCACCTACCGCAATACCGCAGGGGATACGGTGGCCAACCGTATCCAAATGACAAGTGGCTGAAACGCCGCTTTGTTGATCGCTGCACCTCCTCGATTGCTGCTATTGCTGTTGCCGTTGCCGCCTTTGATGCTGCTGCTGTTGCTGCGATCGCAGTTGCTGCTACTGCTATTGCTGCTGCTGCTGCTGCTGCTGCACTTCACCCACGCACGCTCACCAGGAACAGTCAACGGCGAAACAAAAACGAGAAAACTCGGGACGGATGGAGGTTAGGCGCACGGATTGACTGAGTAGCACAGTCGTACTGCCGGTTGCTACCTCCCCTCCCGGTCATTGCCCCTTACGCGCTCTCTCTCTCTCTCGCGAACCGAACGCGGCTCACCTCGCTTAACCGCTAATTACCTCGCGCGAGTCAAACGATTTTCGGCAATCGTTGCAGCCCCCTCCTAGCTTCGAACTACCGGATCGAACTACCCAATCGACTCGCGACCCCAAGGATAGGATTGGGAAAGGAGAAAAATCAACTCAATCCATCCTCAACAATATACACTTTATTGGCCCATCCCGGACCACCGATGCCCCCCGTCACCTGCCGGAGCCCCCTGGCGCCTTGTGCCTGGGGTAGCGCCAGTGCTCCGCTTTGTTGGGGCATTTTGACGTCGTTGTGATGCCGGGATGGCCGCAAATGTAGCAGCCCCTGCCCGGTCTTCTGGTGAGGCTGGGCTCCGCCCCATGGCCCTGGCTTCCAGACGGTTGTTGGGGCGGCGTGGCTGCTGACGCCGGGGCGGCGATAAATATAACGCCGCCCACCGTGGCGGATGTGCGTCCCCCTACGGTTCGCACCACCACGGTAGGGTCGGAAACCGACCCGTCCACTCGGACCACGAATTCCTGTCCGGCACCGGGGGCCCCCGAGACCTTCTTGGGTTGGGTCTTGGTCGGGGGCTTGGCCGGAGTCCTGGCCGCATCCCTACTTGTCGGGGCCGCCGGTGGCAGCACTGCCGGCGGGCCCGCGGCCTCTGGGGACTCCAACCCCCGGTCAACGCGCAGGAGGGCCTCACCGTAGGCCCTCTGCCGCCGGACTACCGGAGCCCACTCCCCCAGCATCTCCTGGGCGCCTCGGAAGTCGAGGAACTCCCCCAGGTGTGCGTGTACCTGGCGCTGGAGTTCCCCGACGAATTCCCAGGCGTTCTCGAGCTCCTGGAGGCCCAACCTCACGTGCCTCCAGGTGTTTTCGAGACCTACCTGCTGGGGGACTCGTGGGTGGGTGCAGACCCAGTGCTGTTGGCCGCAGGCCTCCCTTGGCCCGGGGCACTGGGTCGAGCTCTCTACTGTTGTCGCGCTCGACCCTTGGGTCTGCACACCCTGGTCCGTCGTGGACTAAGACCGACGGCCCTCTTCGGATGGACCGTCGGTCTGGATGGATGCTTCCCGGGTCACGGGCCTAGAGGTTTGGGCCCTCATCCCTTCCCGGAGGAAGTCATCCACCCGCTGGCGCGATCGGCCTTCTCGAGCGGCCGCCTCGACCTGGGCCCGGACGAACCTACGAAGGTCGCCGATCAGCCGATCGGCGCCCGGGCCCAATCCCAGGTCGAGCAGCAGCTGGGTGGCCGTCTCGAGGGCCTCTTCGCTGATGACCAGCTTCCTCTCCATCTGTAAAAGAGAAGAAGTGGGGCCAAGGGATTTCTCAGGCTCAGCCCTTAACCTACCCGTAGCCGTGTAACGCTCGACGCTATTCTTTACGAGGACGTCCCGGTCCCCGGCGCTTTCCTCGCGAACATGGCCCATTTGCGGGGGCAGCTGGAAGCACCACCTTCCGCACGTGCTGAGCGGTTCTACGTGGTCTGCCCCTTCCCCTTACCGCATTGCCATCCAGGTCGTCTCCACCTGGTTCCCGAGGTTCGCGCGCGGGGTTCTTGCGCGACCTTCCACGACCTCGCTTAACCGGCGCCTCGATCGGTACTTCCGGAGCCGCCGCGGGTTTCTCACGCTCGTTCGAGGGGGCTGCATTCGCGACGCGCTCGCGTATTGGATCCTCGCTGGATTCCTCGATCTTCGCTGGCGGGTCGCCTACGCCCTCCTCTTCGTCCAATGGTGCTGAGTCCCCGCCTCCTGGTTCCTCATCGTCCTCATCGGAATATGGGCCGAAATAGGGCTTGAGGTCCTTGGCGTGGATCAGCTCGGGCAACTCTTCCTGCTGGTTACCTAGGCGGTAGGTATTCGTCCCGCATACCTCCAAAATCACGTAGGGACCAGCATACTTCGGTGCCAACTTCGCCGAAACGCCCTGAGCTGCGGAAGACAAGATGCGGTTCCGCTTCCACACCCAGTCCCAAACCCTAAAGTCGGCCTGACGTCTCCTCCGGTTATGATAGACCGCCTGACGAGCCGCCTCCTCCCTGGACTTAGAGCCAGCGCGTTCCCACAAATTTGGTAACTGGCGCATGTGCTCGCCCCATTCGGTCAGTTCTTGGCCCTCGGAAGCTTCCCGAGCCAACTGATCCTGGGCCCTCCTAAAGGTCGAGGGGGGAGTGGGCTGTCTACCGAAGACCAGCATGGCCGGACTGTACCCTGTCGCGCTGTGAGTTGCCGAGTTCAACGCAAAGTTGAACTCAGGCAGGTGCTCGTCCCAGCTCTTATGGTCCCGCTCCACATACGATATGAGCATGGCCTTGAGGGTTCGGTTCACTCGCTCCGTGGGGTTTGCCTGTGGGTGGTAAACTGGGGTAAGGGCGCGCTGGATGCCGTTCCTCGACAGGTAGGCATCGACCTCTTGATTTTTAAATTCGGTCCCGTTGTCCGAAAGAAAAATCTTTGGCGCCCCAAACCTGGTGACCACCCGCTCGTGCAATTCCCGTACGATGGTCCTTCCGTTGGCCTTACGTACGGGCACGCACTCCACCCACCGAGTGAATAGGTCTAAAAAGACCAAAACATACTCGAACCCTCTCGAGCTCTTTGGGAAAGGGCCAGTGATGTCACTGGCCACCACCTGCCAGGGTCGCGAGACCTCTCGACGACCCATCAGCCCGCAAGGCGGCCTTTGCTCCGCCTTGCATTGCTGACATACCGGGCAACTCCTCACGTACTCTCTGACCTGCTCGTACATTTTTGGCCAGAAATACAGGTGCCTAGCCCGGGAGAAC
Source organism: Phymastichus coffea (assembly GCF_024137745.1). NCBI lineage: Eukaryota > Metazoa > Arthropoda > Insecta > Hymenoptera > Eulophidae > Phymastichus > Phymastichus coffea. Next base: position 765,229 of record NW_026706918.1, read on the forward strand.
GTTCGTTCTCTCCCCTGGTGTCCCGCTGCTGGCGCATCGTGTACCTCCTCGAGTACTTGATGCCTCTTCTCGGCAGGAACCACTAGCTTCCAGGCTTCCTCGTTGTCGATGGACCCTTCACTCTCCTCAGTCGGATTGTAGTGATACAGTCTCCCTCCAACCACCTTCCAGGTAGGTTGAGAATGTGGATCCCGGCATACCTCTTTATACCTCTGAAGGTACCAGGCATCGGCAGTTTCCGGCTGATGAGTCATGGCACTCACTTCTACCACCCCCTCCTCATAGGCCCTAGATAAAGCGTCTGGCACCACGTTGAGGTCTCCCTTTCGATACTCTATATCGAAAACATGGCCTTGCAGGGCTAGCGCCCAACGCGCTAGCCTTCCTGTAGGATTCCTCATACTGTGGAGCCACTTAAGGCAACTATGATCGGTGATGACTTTGAAGTGGTGCCCCTCAACATAAGGCCGGAACTTCCCGATCGCCCATACTACCGCCAGGCATTCTCGTTCGGAGACTGTATAATTCCTCTCCGCACTGTTTAAGGAGCGACTGGCGTACTCGATTACGCGCTCCTGTCCATCGACTTCTTGCATCAATACTGCGCCTATCCCACTATCGCTAGCGTCCGTTTGTAACACGAACTGCGCGTTGGGATCTGGCGACTGCAAGATCGGTGCCGAGACCATTGCGTCTCGCAACCGTTCGAAAGCCTGTTCCTGTTCCTGCTGCCAAGCGAACGGGATGCTCTTCTTCGTCAGGCGGTTTATCGGCTCAGCGATGGTTGCGAAGTCGGGTATGAAGCGACGATACCACAACGTCATCCCCATGAATCGCTTCACCTGTCTGATCGTCCGTGGCACTGGGTACTCCATGATGGGCTTGATCTTCTCTGGATCTGGCCTTACCCCTTCACGGTTCACTAGGACCCCCAGGTACTTGACTTCCGACTTACAGAAGTGGCTTTTGGTCTTATTCACAGTGAGGCCCGCACCCAGGATTCGTTGTAAAACCAATCCCAGGTGTCGCTTATGCTCCTCAAAAGACGGCGAGATAATAATCACGTCGTCGAGGTACGCAAAAGCGAAAGGATCTAAATCCGGGCCAATCACTCTGTCCATCAACCTCTGGAAGGTCGCGCCGGCGTAGGACAATCCGAAGGGCATTCTCTTAAACTGAAAATGCCCCAGGCCAGGGACTGTGAACGCCGTAATGGGACGCGTACCCTTCGAGGATACAAAATGCCCGGTTACCCAGATCAGGCATCTGTTCCATCGCTGCCGCTTCTAACGCCGCTGCACTGCTGGGTCTCGTGGGGTCCGATACCCCTGTCGAGACCTCCCTGAACCCTGAGGTCGTTGACGGGCCCCTGCCACGTTCAAACGACCTGCGACGAGAGGTCACCTTTACTGGGGACGCGGAGGGGACCTCCGTCCTCCGCTTCCCTGCCCGTTTCCCTTGTTGCAATCCGGGCAGTACCTTCTGGTAAAGCCCAGTTTGCCACAGGACGAGCACTTGATGGGTTGGGAGTAATCTATTTTCCTCCGCTGACCCTCTCGTCGCTGGCCAGGAGACCCTGGGGGGGTTCTATTCCTCCCCTTTTCTTGCGGCCGACCCCTCGGCCGCCTGGGAGAGTTAGCCTTCCTCTCCTTAAAGTACCGGTCCATATCGCGCCGCAGGGTCGCAATCTGCGACGACAGATCCTCGATAGGGTCTGTTACCTGCCTCGCAGCGATAGTGGGCCGGTCCTCGGGTCTCTTGGCCGGGGTTTTAAGCGGCGACTCGGGTTGCCGCTGCTCCCTACCCCGAGGCTTGTTGGACATAGCCGCCGTACGGGGTCCTGCCCGGGGCGGTGGTGCCTTAGCTGACACCCCCATGTGCTCGGGGTACAACGTGGACGTTGGCTCCAACCTGGTCCTCGGGCGCTCGTCGTCCCGCAAAGCGGTTTAGATTTCGGTCGCCCGGGCGTGAAATTCGTCCACGTTGGAAAACGCATTCCTTCGCAGCTGCATCCGGATGGCGGGTAGGAGATTTGCGTACAGCAAATCTAGCTGCCTCTGCTCTGGTAACGGCGGACGCAACTGGGCTAACATGAAGAGGAGGTGGCAGGCGTATTCTCGTACTAGCTCTCCCTTCTCCTGGTACCGGGCTTGGGCCTCTTGCAGCAACCTTTGTTGCTGAAGTTCGCTCGACCCAAACCAACGTCGAGCGCCTGCCACGAAGTCGGCGTAATTCCTCCACTTCAGCTTGTTAAGCTCGTACCAGGTCCTCGCAACGCCTTCGAGGAGCTCTGATACCGAGCACAAGAGTTCGCCGTCTGTTAGCCCAGAACCCGCGCGTAGATCTTCTAATCTCGATAAGAAGGTGTCTACGCACTCTGAAGCCGTGCCAGAGTATCGCAGCTCTCTCACAATCCTACCCGCGTCCCGAGTCGCGTAGTACCCCGACGCCGCGTTGGCGTCGTACCAGGCGGATCCTTCCGGGATCATCTGCCCTTCTTCGGTGTCGGAGTCTCTTGGTCCTCTTCTCGGTGGTTGTTCCGTCCTTGGAGGCACCTGCCTTTGGGGAGCTTCTCGAGGTTCGCCAGGGGTCGGTCGCTGGGGCTCCGGGGTACTACCTGGTACCCTTGGGTCGTAGTGGCACGTATACGTGGATTGGAAGTCCACGGTCCTCCGGGGCCGCTCTGGTATGACTGTTCGTCGATTGGTGGGGTCCCTGTTTCTCAACTGCTGGACCTCCACCTGCAGAGCGGTCACCTGGTCGCTCCACCGTGCGCATACCTGGTCGTGTCTTTCTAACATCTCCAGTATGCGGTTGATCCCGACTCGGTTGCGCTCGATTTCTTCTTTCAATCGTTCAGTTACGCACCGTTCCTCTTCTTCTTCTTGAGGCTGTAGCTCCTCATTTTCGAAGTGTCGGGCTCTTCGCCTGTCCGGCGATCCGGTGGAGCCCTTGTGCTCACTACCGACCCCCTCCGTGGGCCCCTCGACCTCGCCGGTCCCCCCTTCCTCTGCGGGCTCTCGCTCCCCCATCTCGCTCTGGCTCTCCTCTTCGGAGTTCTCGTAGACGGCGAGAGTCCGCGTCAGGTTCGCCTCCACCGCCTCATCCCTATATAACAGCATGAGTGGGTGGGCGACAAGATCTTCGGCGTCAGCTGCTTCCAACTCCCGTCGCTTGGTCTCCAGCCACCTCTCTCGGCTCCGTCGCCTGCGTTGTGTGGCCTCCCTATCCAACGCCGCTCCTTGGAAGTCTAGGTCGATGTACTCGCCTAGCAACCAATATGCTAATCGAACTGCCTGCATCAGCTTAGGACCATCTGTGCGCAACTCCAGTTGCGTCAGGTATCTGTCCAGCTGTGTCGAAGGCAGTTCCGAAGCTCACCGGGTTATCGCGTCGGCGGTATCCTCCATGACGCTTATGCTGGGGCGTAGGTGACGGTTGAGGTTAATTTCCCTATTCGACCACTACCGCCTCCTATCGCCCAAGGCGCGAGCGGGGTGTTGCGATTTTTATCGCCAACTACCCAGTTACGCCTTTATTTACCAGGCAACAATACGCGTGGCTTGTGGGTGTGTGCAGGTATCGCGTAGTCTAAGGAAGTACGAACTTCCGCTTCGCAGCTACCTGCCTATAGGTGGAGGCTAACTGTTTGTTAGCTCCACCGGGTTAGTTAATCTAACCCTACACACACCGTAATTGCGCGCTCTGCTGGTACTGTCGCTCGGTGACTAACCCCCACTTACTTACTCTAATGTGTAATAAAACACTTAAACAGCAAAAAGTTAACCCAAATACAGTTAGTCACCTTTTATTTTCACGTTAGAGCGACTACGGACGTCTCTTCGACCCCTGGGGTTAATGTGCTCTCGGCTCACAAAAGCAGTTATTATTGGGTCGGAGAGGCGTCTTTCCCCTACCGCAGAGCACGTACCGGACGAGCCACGCGTTATTTTACCCGCTCGCACCTTATTACGCACGCGCGCAAACGTCTCTCTCTCGCGCGCGTTGCTCTCTTTTTTTTTTTGTATAATTTTCCCCGTGTGTGAGTCCTAAATTAGTTGGGCGCCATGTAACAGGCTGCCGTTTAGTCTAAAACAACGGGAACGTACCCTTAAATACGACTGAACGACGCCTTGTTATCTATGTGCTTATAGCACAGTGACCTACCTTGCCTCGGAGTGCGCCTGCGCAGAGTCTCTTCGATGTTCCGAGTTGGGTTCCCTCAACTCGCCATGTGGCGGCGCTGTCGCTCCTTGCTAGTAGCGCTCGGGCGGCCACCACTGGAACCTCAGTTACCGACTCGCGTCTATCGATACTTACACGACTCGTGCTTCGCAACCGGCGAATTCGAATCGGAATGTAAACAACTATATGCGCGACCTCCGGACAAAGGAAAAATACAATAATGGAAACTCGTTTGAATAAATCCAAGGGATGATTTATTAGATCAAATTAATTACACGGGGAAATAGCCGAGAGACTCACGCACGCACGCGTGAATGACAATACACGCTTTTCGAGAGAGAGAGAAAAATCGCGATGCCGCGAACTACCTGCTCGCACGCAAAACAATAAACTTTTCGCGCTCGCTGCGCGGATTCGCACGCAAAATCGTTAACAATCAACACAAGGGGAAGGTGCACCTACCGCAATACCGCAGGGGATACGGTGGCCAACCGTATCCAAATGACAAGTGGCTGAAACGCCGCTTTGTTGATCGCTGCACCTCCTCGATTGCTGCTATTGCTGTTGCCGTTGCCGCCTTTGATGCTGCTGCTGTTGCTGCGATCGCAGTTGCTGCTACTGCTATTGCTGCTGCTGCTGCTGCTGCTGCACTTCACCCACGCACGCTCACCAGGAACAGTCAACGGCGAAACAAAAACGAGAAAACTCGGGACGGATGGAGGTTAGGCGCACGGATTGACTGAGTAGCACAGTCGTACTGCCGGTTGCTACCTCCCCTCCCGGTCATTGCCCCTTACGCGCTCTCTCTCTCTCGCGAACCGAACGCGGCTCACCTCGCTTAACCGCTAATTACCTCGCGCGAGTCAAACGATTTTCGGCAATCGTTGCAATATGTATATTATATTTTAGTAATTTTCGTTTTATAGTATATTTATCAGTTTATGTTTCTTGAGTCTGATAGTAGTGATCATTGTCGAGAGAAGTTTGATAATAAGTTTGTTTGGGTAATTTTTCAATCTGGTGTTGTATTTTTCATAAAAAGTTTCGATTTCTTCTGTAACTGATGGTATCTATATAGCATTCCTGATGATGTCATTTGGTACAACCCATGGGGCCCGTACGATATTTTTTAATACTTTAGATTTGAATCTTTCTAGGATTTCAATGTTTGAAGTAGCACCCCATATTTCAATGTTATAAGTCCAGATTGATTTAATTATCATTTTTAAAGCAGTATTTTATTTTCTATTGTAAACTCTGATTTTTGTCCCATAGGATAGTACATTTCTTTTCATTTCAGTCACAATTATTTACGTTTTTTATATATATTTTCTTTCCATGTAAATCTCTGATGAATTCTCTAGTATTTCACATCACTGTTTTGTAGTGTGTGTTTTTCGATCATCTTAATAGGTAGGCTGGTGTCTTTCCTAAGCGTTAAAGTTGTATGTGTTGATTTACTTTCATTTACTTTAATTTTCTCCATGAGTTTTGTGTTTAATTATTTATATGTAGAGATAGTTTTGTAGATAATTATTGATATAATATCTGTATCGTTTTTATTGCAAGTTTTACTTCCGAGTGTGATATGACAATGGTTATATCATCTGCGTATGGTGTTGTCATGATGTTTGGAAATTTTTAGCAGATCAACGGTGAATAACAAGTACTTTGTTGGTTCTAGTTGGTTCTAGCTACCTTACGGTACATCTGCTTTTATTATCTGTCTTTTTGATGTTATAACGGGGTTTTAGCTCGAGCTCTTTTCGGGCTAAATCAGTTATATAACAAGTATCCAAGGCGACCCTGTGCGCCAGCGCGAACAGTGCCTGGGTCCAGCTGCATCAGCTTGCCTCCTTCCTTACGTAGAAATTCGGCCCGCGGAGAGTGTCGTGAGCTACAGGTTACTTGGCGAGGGACAACCTAAAGAGTCTCGCTGCGAAATGGTTATGCGATAAGGCAGGTGTATCGGAATAAGACACTGCGGATTTTAGTAGAAATGAATCGTATACTTAAGCACCCGCGAATACATGTAAGCGCGCGTGTTGACGAAATGTGAGCGGCAGCGAACAAGGCGACAACAAAACGCAACACGCTGATCTTGTCAGCGACCGAGCAAGATCAGACGACGAATTCGCTTAAAGCGGCTCGAGGCAAGACGCAATGCCGAGCAAAATGACAGGGTGCGTAGGTCGGGCGAAAGGCTAGAGCAACGAATGCGGTTAGCAAGCAATAGGAGAGAGAGAGCCAAAGAGAGAGAGAGAGAAGAATCGAGTAGGTACTTACAGTAGTTGTCGTCGGTTATTAGAACGGCAGAAACGCACGTACAATAGATCGCGACCACGCTTACTCCTGACCTATACTCACGCGGGCGTTCTCGCTTCTTAGCCTTATAGCTGACGGAATTCCTGTCAGCGTCAACTACGTGTCTTCGCTTATCACTGGCAATCTTCGGACTCGTACAATCGCCACTGCGTGTTCGCTTACTCCTTCGTAGTCCCTCGTAACGCAAAAGAAAAGATGTTGCTATCAAACTATGCTAGCGTCCGCACTTGTCTCTGCTCGCATGCCAACTGACTCATTGCGCGCGCTCTCTCTCTCCCCTTCGCGATCGCGGTCTCTCCGAGACATCCGCGCTAAGGACTATCGATAGTATAGATCGTAGGACTCGACTCTTACCTTGTTTGCTGACATTTCAATTGCGCTACAAATTACAAATTATTATAATGCATGGTAAGGTATAAATATGATTAATAAATAAACTGGTTGCAGGGTGAGAGACATAACGAGAATGCGACTCGTTATAATGTTTATTTATTTATTTTGACTTGAAATTCTCTATTTTGTTGGTATGACTTAAACAATTCATAATGTTTTTCTAGGTAATATCTTTTTAATTTATGTAGAAGACCTTTATGCCATACCTTATCAAATGCCTGTACAACATCGAGGAATATGAAGGTGCAAGATTGTTTTTTTTTCTATAGATTTCCTTGCAGCTGATACTATTCTGTTTACTTGTTCTATCGTGGAGTGGTTGCGATTGAAACCAAATTGATGGTCTGGGATAAGTTTTCTATTTATTATTATTGGGTTAATTCTACCTAAATTATTTTTTCAAAAATTTTTGATAACACAGACAGCAGACTAAATGGTCTATATGATGTCATTAGTTCAGCTACTTTACTAGGTTTAGGAATGAAAATAATCTCTACCATTTTCTAATGAGTGAGAAAATAACATAGACGAAGACATGTATTAAAAATAATTGTTTAATATCTTATTATTATCGTAGGAAGTTTATTAATCATTTTTTATGTAATATTATCAAATCTGGGTGCTTTTTTGTTCTTTATATTTTTAATAATGAATAATACTTCCTTTATTTTTACTGATGCAATTGATCTACTGTCTTGGACGTTCGAGTCTTCTAGTAAGGTGTCCTCTTCTTTTCTCCTTCTTCTTTTATAAGGTTTGAATACTGTATATAAATGATTGGCAAACGTATAACTTTTTTTCTCGTCTGATCTAGCCCATTCGATAAAAATTTTTCTGATAGATGGAATAAATGATGTTGGTTTATTAAGTCTCTTGATAGCTTTCCATGATGAGTAATCTGTTGCTTCTGTTGGACTTAGTTCTCTAAGTTTCTTTTCTGTTTGTGAGATATAACGAGTTTTAGATCACTCGTTGTTTTCTTCTCCCTCATTACTAAAATATGGATATATTTTTCGCCTTTAATATACATATGTATACGTTATACCTTTTTTTCTCAAACACATTACACATATATACATATAGCTAGCAGCGAACAGCTAGAAGTGAGAGAGAGAGCGAGAGAGAGAGAGAGAGAGAGAGAGAGAGAGAGAGAGAAAGAGAGAGAGAGCGGCCTATAAAATCATAAATCTTATGCGTGAAATCTATAAATCTTATGTGTAAGTAAAAGAAAGCACATGAGAGAGTAGAGCGCGCGAAGTAAGAAGGGCCCTGATTGGCCACTTATTAACGACGCGAGCGAACACATGCATGAGAGAGACTACCGACAGGCAATCAATAATCGTCGTCCTGCTAAGCGCACGTGCTTATATCTTTGCCAACGCCGTGTCATTCTTTTGTCCGATTAGCTCTGCTGCGTGCTTCGCCCTTTGACATTTTCGCACGATAGTGCAGTGCTCGTAGATAAGTATTTGATGTACTTTTATTTACTGTGAGACTGTGTGACAATGTGTGCACCCTGCGAGCTGGCATAATTGCCGCCCGCCATCCGAGCAACTGCCCGGCGAGATTCCGGCCAATTCCGCGAGCGTGCGAGCGAACGCGTTGTCAACGTAGCTTCTTCGTGGTTCCTCGAGCAGGGTCGATATGTAAGTACTTGCTGAATTACCAACTCTCTCTCTCTCTATCTCTGTGCATCGCAACGCCTATCAGTCTCACACTACCTGCGTTTATTATATACTTGTACTTTCTGCTCTTTGTTTAATTATATCTATTTCTATTTTACTTGATATCTTATATGTATTTTCAGTTCACCAAAAGTAGTCCTCACCGACAGAGGAGCGAACTTTACAAGTAAAATCTTAAAAGCCATTGCTCGTAGATTTGAGTTTGCAAAAATAGAAACAACCGCATTTTCACCACAATCGAACGGCTCCCTAGAAAGAGCACATCACCCCCTTTGTGAATATTTGAAATTTTTTTCTAGTAAAAAAATTGAATGGGACAATTTATTAGAATTAGCCCAATTTCATTACAACACAAGCGTTCACAGCGCACATAGATTTACTCCGCATGAACTGGTCTTCGCTTACCCACCACGATTACCGTCTAGTGAACCGTTAAAAATTTCAGAACAATTGCCAACATTCAATAATTATCTATCAACACTTATACAAAACATGCAGGATATTGCATGCTTAGCGCGAGAAGACCTCGTAACAGCAAAAGAAAAATCAAAAAAATATTATGATCGCCACATAAACCCTTGCAATTTCAAAATAGGAGATCAAGTGTGGCTCATTAAAGAACTTAAACCAGGCAAATTCGAAAAGAATCACAACCTGGATCCCTTTGAAATATTAAACATCACAGATAATTATAACGTAACAATAAATAAGGGTGGAAAACAGAATACAGTTCATGCAAATAAATTAATATTACACAAGAGTATATAAACTGATAAACTTTTTTCTGTTTTAGGACAAAGAAATCATGTTTTCAAAAATAACGTTATTCATTACATTCTTTCAAATTATTTATGCATACATTGGATATCACTGCGGCACCACAAACACTAACATCACAACATTCTCCCTACTGGACGCTGACGAATGCGACTTTAACTCCGAAACCATAAACTCAACAATACTAAATGTAGAACTTATCCAAGCAGCCGAATTTAGAGATGTTCCAGTACATCAATGCAAAATTGAAATCCATCGGACAGTATACCAAAATTTGTCTGAGTAATGACAAATTACATTTAAGCTCAGGAACGACGTGTAAATTTTCAGACACAACTTGCGTAGACTCTGACGGGGGTTATACATTTTGGGACATTTTACCTCAGGAAGAATGTTTTACTAACACTTATGATATTTTATATAAAGGTCCAGTAACAAAATATTTTAACACACACAATGACGACATAATATACATGGTAAACACTAGCGACACGACCTTTGCTTTAACAGCCAAAGATAAAATATTGAAATGCTACAGAGAGTTCATAAGAACAGAACATCCAAAACTCTTTATCGCGGAAGAAAACAATAACTTCAACAAATACAAATTCGATAAAGATACTGTTACTAGAAAAAGCAAGGTCAACATAGATTTATTCACATACGTAAATTCTAAATTTGTATATGTCGAAAAGCATTTGGGCAGACAGCTGAACGACCTTTACAGAAAAGTCATTACAGATAGGTGCGAAGTAGAGAGGAGAACAATACAAAACTCCCTATCCCTTGCAACCCTCTCCCCTGACGAATTCGCATACAACATCATGAAGAAACCTGGATACAATGCCAGGATCGCAGGAGAAGTAGTTCATGTCATAAAATGCACCCCTACTGAAGGCACAGCACCTCAGCGAATGCTACAACGAATTACTAGTAATTTCAGGCAATAGAACCTGGTTTCTTACTCCAAAAACACATATCCTCAAAAGAAAAGGTACTCCAATGAACTGTAACTCCATAATATCTACATACTACAAAGTAAACAACAAATGGATAAAACTAACGCCCAAACCAATGGAAACAATACCACCACAAGCACTCAAACCTAACGCAAACATAAAATGGAAATTTGAATCCATAGATTCATTAGCAACTAACGTCATATACTCACAACAAGAATTGGACCAACTACAACAACAAATAATGTTCCCCATGGAAAAAGCAAGAAATATCAGAAGGAACAACAAAGAACATTTTTACAGAAAATACACTTGCGAAATTGGCTGAAAGCACGTGGAATCACATGTTCAACAAACTAATCACGTGCGGATCAATCTCGTCAGTAATCATAATGATATTAATATTACTGCAAATAATAAAATTGACGATTGATACCATAATCAGAGGATATACGCTGCACATGGTTTATGGCTGGTCTATGAACCTACTATGGGGCTTCTTCAGCTCAATAACCCACCTGCTAGTGATACTAGGACGACCAAACCATGACAGTATGACAAAAAATAACAAACAAAATGCAGAAATTCAACTGGACACAGTACATTCAAACCTGAACGACACAGACGTCAAGATACAAATTTACCCTGATACCCACTGTCCTATTCCTCAACAAAGCTTACCTCTCGAATCAACACTAGTCAAATACAAACATGACCTATTTTCAACAAAAGTCTAATTAATTGTTCGTGCCGTTCAGTACCCCAAATGCTTTACGTCAGGGCTACATTTTAAGCGGGGAGGGAAGCGAGATATTCGCTTTAAGATATTAGGCTAAGACTGCAAAGGAATTTAAAAAAAAAAAAAACAAATTTTTTATCTAACAACATAATTACACTTATATACAATTACAATTATATCGATGGTCCACACTTGGACCTATAATTACATTGTAAAAATCATTAAAAACTTCCACACATACTCGACGAAAACCGTTACAATATACTAACAAATCATAAAAAAATAATTCACGAAGATTCCAAGTATCTTCACCTGGACCGTACTCCCCCAAGAAGAAGGCTGTCCGTGTCACTCAGTCGCAATGCCTCAGAGTACGCACTAATTTCCATCTCTGAAACTAACAAGCAAACAGGAAACAATTTAATCAGATATATCAATATACCAATATACAAATATACATTGTAAAACACTTACATCTATTCTCACATATTTCCGGGTCCCGGGTTTAGGCGCGGCTGGTAAAGGCAAGCCCTCTCGTTCGGCTTTCTTTACCGCACGGGAATGCTGCCAACCCGCAAACTAGAAAAAGGAAAATATATAATGATAGTAATAACAACGAGAACTAGAAACTAAGTAACAAGAACTACAATCAATTTGTAAAATACTTACGCAGACCATCGAATGACGCTCCCTTGGAAATCCAAACATTGTAAATTACAAGTCAAAATTGAACTGTACAAAGTCGAGCAACCACGCTCCCTTATAGACTAATTAAAGTGCACACATCGCAAAATTTCTGTATAAACCGCTAGTAGCTTTGAATTTCAGAAGTATGCAAACATTGCAATGTCTTAGGCCCTGGGGAATTACGTCTTACGACGCATCCTTTTTGTAACAAATGCACATTCGTGAAATCCAAAGCTGCTAAACTACTCGCACGTCAGCTGACGAAACGCGAGGTAAATGACACTCCGAAATAAAGTTGTTACGTCTTACGACGCGTCCCTTTTGTAACAAATGCACATTCGTGAAATCCAAAGCTGCTAAACTACTCGCACGTCAGCTGACGAAACGCGAGGTAAATGACACTCCGAAATAAAGTTGTTACGTCTTACGACGCGTCCCTTTTGTAACAAATGCACATTCGTAAAATTTAAAGCTGCTAAACTATTCGCACGTCAGCAAAAAGCTGACGAAACGCGAGGTAAATGACACTCCGAAATAAAGTTGTTACGTCTTACGACGCATCCCTTTTGTAACAAATGCACATTCGTAAAATTCAAAGCTGCTAAGCTTTGAAAACTTACAGCAGTTGATCAGTAGTCCGTCAGTCAGTCAATAAGTACCTGTAAGACTCAACTCGTACACACTGGTCCGACAATTGGTGATTACTTTACTTAATAAACTCGCGACTGTTACAAAGTAATATCGTGCAAGTATTATTCAATGACCTATCCAATACAATTCAACAAGCAGTTAGAGTCTACTACATTTCTATCAACAATTAAAAACTACAATTATCAAGGTAGTGCAATTATCATACATACATATTTACATTTCCACATACATTTACTATAAGTGAGACATATCCAACCACTAGTCAACATATTGGAACGTCTCATTCATTAGCTATTCGTAGTTGATGCACGAGACGTGACATTATAATTCTCAAGTTTGTATTTATTAGTTTAATTTAATTTACAAGTTAATAGTGTTAGTTATTTTGCAATAAATAATTATATTGTTAATTCGAATATGCGATTACGTTCGTAACGTATTGAAACGGAGAAGCAAGAATTTGACACTTTGGTAACTAATTATTCACTGAGTTATCAATAAATAAAAAATTTATAATTTATTTAAACAATTAAAATTGCGTTGTTAGATAGCGAGTCGATTGTATATATCTCTAAAATTAATGATAATGATTGTTACTAATTTGCTGATTTTTAAATGGCTGAAAAAGAAATTTGCAAATTCCTTTTTTTAATTATTGTACAAATATGGATAGCTATATTAATCGTTTTTAATTTAAATAATGTTCCACTAATCACAAGCGATTTTTTTATGTAAAAATTTTCCGTAAATTTATTGTAAAATTGGCGTTATTTGATTATCAAATTGTATTACTTATAACTCTAAAAGGCGATTATTCCTCGAGAAACGATTTATATTAAAAAACTCGTTATTTCATGTTTAATTTTTTAAATCATAAAATTGCAATTTCGATCGAGCCATTTTGTGATAAAACATGTGCAAAGTTTGTATCAATTTCAAAAATAGCGTTGTAAGGGCTACCAAGCGTAGAAAGGAGCCGATTTCGCAAGTATAAATTCGCTCGTCGCTGCGGCAAGAGGATTCACTATCCTTCCTTGCTTAGCAGCGCGAGCATTGATTGGAAATAAAGGCTCAGCAATTTCCTGAGACTAATTTCTTTATTCAGTGGTTAGCCTGCTAATTCCTCTCCTTTCGATACCTAAGCGCTCAACTCATAAGATTATCTCTCTTATAAGAAAAAAGTAGCCTTAGATATCTCCTTCCTTCAAATTTATTAACTGTTAAGAGATAAAATTGAGTATTGGTTAGGGCGCTGTCGGGCCTCTCCCGATAGATGTAATCACGCTAATTGTATTTTAAGACAGTTCATTGAGATAGAAAACTTTGCGTTTGCTACTCGACAAATGTTGATACCTCATTTCTAGTAGGATATACACGTGTCAAATTCTTGCTACTCTCGAAAACGCGATTACGAGAGTAGCAAGAATTTGAGCGTTACACAGCATTACAAGAACTTACGACCCGTCCGCGGGCCCATAGGCAGGAAAGCCTTATAAGCGGCATATCTGATCAACCCGGCCGGATTTCAAGTAGCCCTGTCGTAGCCAGCAACTCATCCTACTCATTATCAATATACATATATATAAATTTTTTTTCATTGTATATTACATCGGGCTTTGCGTTGAGCAACATCTCCGTTATAGAGTTTTATACTGGATACAGTAATTTCTTTAATTCTTTAATTGCTTTATTTAGTTTAATTTTATCTTGACTCGACCTTGTTATGTGATATCTATTTCTCAATAATCTTTTTTAAAACTTTTATCAATAGAAAAAGAATATTTTTTCTAATTAGTTTTCATATAGTTGTTAACAATCGTAATCACTTGAGATTTTAATGTCATTAATACTGGCGAATGGTCTGATGTTAAGTCTAAACATTATAATACTTCGAAAAATTTTTCATGTATGCTTTTTAAAAAAGCAAAATCTATCAGGTCTGGTAGCTTATTTAAATCTGTTGGCCAGTATGTCGGTTCTCCAGTATATATTGGGATGCAATTAATTTTACGTAGTGTTTCATATAGTACTTTACTTCTAGGGGTTACGTTTTGTGATCTTGATCCTTAGTATGAGTGCTTCGCATTATAATCATCTCCAGCTAAAAAGCGATTTCCTAGTGGATGAAAGAAATTTAACCAATTTTCCAATGTTATTGTTTTGTATGGAGAAAAGTATACAGCTGATATTACTATCAAGCCTTGGCTGTCATTTATAATTACACTAGTTGCTTATATATATATTTCATTAGTGATGTATATATGTAATAATTTATATTTGTTTTAATAATGATTGCAGGGTCTCCTTGTATTTTATCAAGTAGATAATTTGTATTATGTACCGTGTAATTTTGAATGTATAGAAAGTTTTTACTTGTAAAGTGTGTTTCTGATAATAGTATAATATATATATTTTCGTTAATTAGAAATGCTCTTAATTCAACATATCTCTGTATAAGACCATTTGCATTCCAGATAGCAATTATCAGATTGACATAATTGATTATTTTGGAATTTTTTCTCAAAAACTATGCAAAAACTATCTTGGAGCTCAAGATTCGTTATCGGCTATACTGGATCAGCCATCTTGAATTTAAAATCAAAAACCCCCTAATCTATAAATATCAGCTACTGAAGTTCAATAGTTTGTTCGGCCTGGTAAGCGATGGAAACGTGGGTCTGCGTAATTATCAGTAAGTATCAAATATATAGGAATTTTTTTCTTAAAAACTATGTGACTAATCAAAAAATCACTAGTGATAGACGGTAATATTTTTTAATTTTCAAAATTAAAAATTTTTCGGTTTGCCATCTGTCATATTGGATGTGCTATAGTGAATTTGACAATCTGATGTCGGATTCGGATTTAGTGACGGCCGGGATCCTTTAAAGTGAATTTCGTTTGTTTGCACCGTAGCTACAACTTTTGGGCCAGGAAAAGAGATAAATTGTAAGTTATGGATGGAATACGTAATCGACATGCAGGACTTCATGCTAGTGGAATAATTAAAGGAACTCATGATACTTCAATCACGGAGTAATTTTTCCAATAAAAGGTCAACTTTAACTTCATTTTTTCTTGTAATCATTTCGAATGTTATCAATAAAACTAACCAGAAAATGGAACCAATTCGCTAGCTTACATTGTAAACGTAAATTTTAGATTACTGAATATTAAGTTATATCGTGGTTTCGACATTATATAATGTTATTTATGGTGTTGATATCTTGATATTGTATAACGTCAATGTTATTTTGGGTGTCAAAATCTCGACATTATCTAATTTAGTTTTTTTTTGTGTCGATTTCTCGACATTATGTAATTCTGTTTTCACACACATTTCCAGATATCTTTGAGAATATTAGCTTTGGTGGCATAGAATAATATCATTGTGAACCAAAAAATTTAAACATATAATGTAGAGGGACAAAAGGAAGGGGCAAACGAGGGGCAAAAAGGGGAAACTAAGGGGCTGAGGAGTCAAAACACTCTTATCCCTATATATACATATACAGGGTGTCCAAAAAGTAACGATACACCTGAGAAATTTTCTAAGCCGGTTATTTTTTTAACCGGGTGAAGGTTGTTCTTGAAGTAACTTTTTACGAGGAATCCGATGGTAACCTTGGATTTGACCTTGAACCTCATTTTCAAGGTTATTTTGAGGTCAACCTCATTTTTTTAAATGGAAACCCCTATTTTTTATGGCGGAATCGGAAAGAGCGGAAAATTTTACGTCCAGATATCTATTAAGGTGTGAGGTTGAGGTAACCCCTAGAGGTCAACTGGAGGTCAAAGTATGAATTCTTAAAAATCTCGCGAATTCAGTGGTTAAACAAAACAAACAAAAGGATAACCCCAGGTAACTTTCAACGGTGCTCTTTAATTTGTCCTTGAACCTCATTTTCAAGGTTATTTTGAGGTCAACCTCATTTTTTTTAATGGGTACCCCTATTTTTTATGGCGGAATCGAAAAAAGTGAAGACTCTCACGTATGGATGAGTTGAGGTTTGAGGTTAATGTGACCTCTAGGGGTCAGATGAAGGTCGAACTGTGGCTTTGTAATAGTACCGGGATTTTAGTGGTACAAGGAAGCAAATAAAGGTCATTGAAACCCCCATTTTCGACAGCGGCAATCGAAAGAGCGGAAAATTTCACATCCAAATATCTACTTAGATCATAAGTCAAGGGCGAACTTAAAGTTTAAGGTCAGTCAAAGGTCATCCACACTTAAAGACGCCCTAAAATTTTTTAAAGTTTTTTTCATAATGGAGAAGGGTATTTATTTAGTAATTGCCCATCGGAGATCCGTAACCTTGAATTTAACCTTCAACCTCATTATCAAGGTTTTTTCAAGATCAATTTTTTTTACTTTTAGCGTTACCCAGGAACAACGACGTGGACGTAGTAAAATCTGTCCCCTTGGGGTGCTTTATTTTCGTGAGTTCCCCTCGCCTCTCACGATCGGGGTGCTTGATTTTCGTGAGTTCCCCTGGCCTCTCACGTATGATTTATCTTACATCAGCACATCTTATTTTAAGTGCTCGAATTGTTCACCGTTCACTTCTTGACATTAAGCTAATCGGTGGTAAAAAGCATCAACAGCATTTTGGATCATTTCAGTGGGAATGAGAGCTGATTCGTCTATGATCCTTTGACGTAATTCGTCCAAGTTTTGGGGTTTAGTTTTGTATACCCGATCCTTTAGATAACCCCAATAGAAATAATCTAAAGGCGTCAAATCGGGGGACCTAGCTGGCCATTCAATTGTGCCTCTCCTTCCTATCCACCGATTATCAAACACCTCATCTAAGTAAATTCGAACGTCTCGTCCATAGTGAGCTGCAGCACCATCCTGCTGATACCATGTATTTTCGAAGTTGTCTCCGATTATTTTTCTAATTGCTGGAACTATTTGATTACGAAGCATCTCTTCATAATTTTGAGCGTTTAAGTTACCATCAATAAAGAATGGCCCTATGATTCGATTATTCACTATTCCAGCCCAAACATTCAACTTCTGCGGATATTGCGATTTATCTTCTCGCATCCAGTGTGGATTTTCCGCAGCCCAGTACCTGCAATTATGTCGATTTAATGTTCCGTCAAGTTGAAAAGTTGCTTCATCAGAGAAAACTATGTTTGATGGAAGATTTGGATTTTCAATTATGCGTGCCATCATATCTTCACAAAACTCAACACGACGATCGAAATCGTCTTCATTCAACTTGTGAACCAGGTGTACTTTAAACGGATGGAATTTTGCTGTTTTTAAAATGATATGTACGGACGATGTACTTATGTCATGCTCTTCAGTAACTCTGCGGATGGAATTATGTGGATTTTCAGTGAATGATAATAGAACATTTAATAAATTCTCTTCATTTGTTGCTGAGCATGGTCTGCCTGACTCAGGTAGATTTCTGACATGGCCAAAATTTACAAACCTTGAAATAGTATTCTGAACAGTAGACACAGCAATTGGAGTTCTATTAACCCGAAATGTCTCATTAAAAAGATTTCTCACTGCCCTGTAAGATCTTTCTACTCCACCCCAGCCTCTCATCATAAGAAGTGATATTCTTTCTCGTTCAGTGAGGCGTTCCATTTTAAGTCAGCGAATCGAAATTTACTCAAAAATCAATCAGAATTAAAAACAAAAAGTTTGCAACCCAAATAAATGTTTTCAAAAAATGAAAATTATAATTTGAGTACTTTTACAAAAAAGTTCTACTACAGTCCGACTAATGCACTAATGCTTTATGGAGATTTTCGAATGGTAAAATCTTTTCAAATATGTTGCTTTTTTAAATATTAATTTTTGAAAATGCAATTGTCCCGAAGAATAAGCTCAAAACGATAAAGTTAGGCATAGTACATTTCCTAAGGATAGAACCAAGTGAAATTGTTAGTGGATTTTCAATGAATAGGTATGGGATAGTAACCTTAAAAAGTTTAACTGGCTAATCAAGTTATTAAGAAAATAAGCGTAAAAAATCATTGTTGATAGGCGAGGGGAACTCACGAAAATCAAGCATCCCGATCGTGAGAGGTGAGGGGAACTCACGAAAATAAAGCACCCCAAGGGGACAGATTTTACTACGTCCACGTCGTTGTTCCTGGGTAACGCTAAAAGTAAAAAAAATTGATCTTGAAAAAACCTTGATAATGAGGTTGAAGGTTAAATTCAAGGTTACGGATCTCCGATGGGCAATTACTAAATAAATACCCTTCTCCATTATGAAAAAAACTTTAAAAAATTTTAGGGCGTCTTTAAGTTTGGATGACCTTTGACTGACCTTAAACTTTAAGTTCGCCCTTGACTTATGATCTAAGTAGATATTTGGATGTAAAATTTTCCGCTCTTTCGATTGCCGCTGTCGAAAATGGGGGTTTCAATGACCTTTATTTGCTTCCTTGTACCACTAAAATCCCGGTACTATTACAAAGCCACAGTTCGACCTTCATCTGACCCCTAGAGGTCACATTAACCTCAAACCTCAACTCATCCATACGTGAGAGTCTTCACTTTTTTCGATTCCGCCATAAAAAATAGGGGTACCCATTAAAAAAATGAGGTTGACCTCAAAATAACCTTGAAAATGAGGTTCAAGGACAAATTAAAGAGCACCGTTGAAAGTTACCTGGGGTTATCCTTTTGTTTGTTTTGTTTAACCACTGAATTCGCGAGATTTTTAAGAATTCATACTTTGACCTCCAGTTGACCTCTAGGGGTTACCTCAACCTCACACCTCAATAGATATCTGGACGTAAAATTTTCCGCTCTTTCCGATTCCGCCATAAAAAATAGGGGTTTCCATTTAAAAAAATGAGGTTGACCTCAAAATAACCTTGAAAATGAGGTTCAAGGTCAAATCCAAGGTTACCATCGGATTCCTCGTAAAAAGTTACTTCAAGAACAACCTTCACCCGGTTAAAAAAATAACCGGCTTAGAAAATTTCTCAGGTGTATCGTTACTTTTTGGACATCCTGTATATATATATATATGATAGGTGACAACTCGCGCGAGGCGAGTTTGTCCTGTACGAAGGTCTTTTTAACAGCCGAGCGGCCTTAGACTCGGGCGGCAGTTAGGCTTTCGGGCACCCCGGCTCGTTCGCGCGTCAATAATGAAATCCCTGTTAATTATAATTCGACACTCGATATCGTTTTTGTAAAATAAATAATTGAACGTTTATAACGTTTTTCGCTTATTTATTAAAAGGAAAAATGTAATAGCGATATTCTTTAATATAGTGGGGAAGCATATGGATACACTTATAGGCGTTTATAATTATAATATTTATTCTAGTCTCTTTCACAACATAAATAAGTTAAGCAGAATAGAGATATATATATATATATATAAATTCTCAGACGCGTAATTTTCGCCTCGCGATGTCTATTCTTTTTGGTTACATAAAAAGTATTACTCACTTTGTATTAATATTGTAAATATAAATTGGTCCAAAATATTATTCACTTCGTGATGTGGCCAATCACTTTTTCTTTGAATCTGATCAGATCAATTGGTCCAATATATTTTTTATACAATACTTTAGCAACACGCGAGAAAATGATAATTCCTATGATTTTCGTTGTCCAATATATTCTTTATCCAATAGCGTAGCAACACGCAAGAAAATGATAATTCCTATGATTTTCGTTTACACAAAATTATTAAAACAATTGTACTCGACACTTCTAATACTTAATCGCAACTCAAACAATTATATTCTCAAACTCTTATTATGGTTTTAACTTCAGTAGGAAAAATGCAGGCTTCTTAATTGAGCGCTCGCTCCTAACTGACTAATTTCTCTGTCGCGTTGTTTTCGCCGGTTTATTATATAGCCTTTGTCCCTTGCAAACCGTCTCTCTCTCGCGCATATGCCTTAGACGTTTACGCTTCTCGTAGCGGCTCGTCTTACCTAGCTAAGCACGCTGACTGCAGCATGCTGTCCCAGCATGCTGACGCAGCATGAATCAGCCTCTGCCACACATTCCTACCGAGTCGCGCACACGAATACTGCTAGCTATACTATGTCCGAACGGAAATCTCGGGTCCGAAATATTATTCGACAAAATACAATTATAACACAATGAAGTGTCACTTAACAATATATATATATGCGCGCGTGTGTGTGTGTAAATAAATTTTGACACACACACACACATAAATTGAATTATATTACATAAATAAATTTTATTATGAATTTAAAACGCATTTCAGATGGAGGAGGACTCGCATCTGATATAGGAGTGTTGATCTGACAGCTCACGCACTTCAGATCACTTATCTGAGGCCTGTACTAATTTGAAGCACCCTGATTTGCAGCCTCTATAGTTTATCTACTAAATCAAATGTTAACCTGCGTTATCAGTTCTTTCCTCTTGGACTAAGGTAAGATCTATTGTTCAGCTTTGATGGCATGGCTGCTCGTTGATGGACGTAAACAGGTGATTCTGTGGTGACGATGGCTTACTGATGGCGATAACCGGCTGGTGGCGTATGCGTCATCATAGATGTTTCACTCCTCGCACTTCCAGTCCTTCCACTCTTTACACTAGATCGTCAGAAAACCACAAATTGCTGGGAATAAAGACATTTTCAATTCGCGTTTATTCAGTTTGCCAACTATCATAATTTCTCTCAATCTACAGTCCTGTGCCTTTTACTCTGTCTATTAAATTTTTCTTTCAACTCGGAAAAACGAATTCGGAAACTATTCAGATGATGCAGAAGGCATTTGAGAATAAGTGTACGAGCAAAGAGTAGTATAATCATTTCAAAGGAGGATGTACTTTAATTGATAATGATTTTCGTTCTGGCTAACCTTCGACGACAAAAATATTTAAAAATATTGAGCGGATGCGATTTGCGATCGACAAGATTGTCGTATGACTGTTCGGAAACTAGAAGAAGACCTTGGAATACAAAAAATTATAATTCGGAATATGTTAATCTCAAGTTTACAAAATACATGCATGTGTGCGAGGTTCATTCCGAAATTACTCAGTGCAGAAAAAAAATAGCTTCACTTAGAAATCACTCATGACAACTGAGAAATAGAAATAACGATAATACTACGCTTAAAAAAGTTATTACTGGTGACGAATCATGGGTTATGATCGTGAAATAAAACAACAGTCTTCACAGTGGAAGCACTCAGGATCTCCAAGACCAAGAAAAGCACGTGTAATTAAAATAATATTAATGTTGTCAATGTTGATTACTTTTTTCGATTGTGAAGGTGTTGTGCACCAAGAATATACACCGAGAAGTTAGACAATCAAGAAAGAATATTACGTTCAAATTTAGAAACTTTTGCGAGAAGCAATGAAACGAAAACGCCTGCACTTTTGGTCATGTCGTAACTGGCTTCTCCATCGCGATAATGCGTTGGCGCATTCATACAATCTTGTGCAGTAGTTTCTGAGTAAACACAATATTGCATTACTTCGACAATCTCCATATAGTCCTGATATAGTCCGCTGAAAATTTAATTTTCATTTTTTATGCTTTATGAGCCATGTTGGCATTACATTTCAAACATATGTAATGCAATTATATGCATATTTTTTTTCAACGTTTTTCAATAAGAAATAATATGATATGCATACAAAGCAGTATTCTGATAGCAATTTTTTTCACTACTTAAGTAATTGGATATAGAAATGTAACGTGATTCAAACGAGAATATTGTACGATATGTGTTTGATTTGCTTTTGTTACTATGAATTCTAGTCTTTAAAAAAATTTGTAAAATATAAATTAAAATATGAATAGTTATAACTTACTTTTGATTTTCATGGGCTTTTGCAATGAATCCAAATATATGAGCGAATGAATTGGGTATAATACCCCTCAATTGTGGAGAAGATTTATATCCAGACATAGTAAATGTTTTTCCTGTTCCTGTCTGTCCATAAGCAAAAATTGTACCATTATATCCATTCAATACCTTATCAATTACTGGTCTAGCTGTTTCATTGTAAATATCTACTTGAGTTGCTGTTACGTCGAATACAGCGTCGAAAAAAAAAGATTTTAAAGGTTCATCTAGAGAAGCATTTGGATTGTGCACAGAGACGAAATTATTTATAGTATCAAGTGTAATTATATCTTGACAATGACCATCTAACTCCTTTTCATTCATAGGTCGAACTCGAACTACTACACGGACATTTTCTATTTCTTCCCGTTGATAGTGTTTGCAATCCTATAAATATAAAACATTAGATATTGATAATCGGTAATATGGAAATGGATTCATAATTGTTAAGTAGGAAGATTATATTAGGTTAAACTTTATTGAGGTCATTAGGTAGAATTCTGACAATGAGTGATAAAAATGTTTTTATAACAACTGGTATATAACTGGCATTTAATAATATTTAATAATTGACAGTGATGCCAATACAGTGATAGAATATTTATACAAGTACTGGTCACAATACAGTCAATAAAATAGTAAAATAACTAAACATATAAAAATACTAGTAATGACAGCAACAACAATTTCTATGATAACAATAACAATATCTCAAAAATAAGTATTCGATAAACAAAACTAGTAGTTCAAGTGTAAAATTATTACCAACAAATTTGAAGATATGTAATATTTAAAGATAAGTAAATTTTACGGAGATTCAGCTGAGGCGCCGGTAGTTCTGTTAGGCATTTATGGTTTAGTATCACTGTAGTTAACCAACAAAACTACAGCAATAAATTATTTTTATTGATTATTTGGTCCATGATAATAATTAAAGTGTTTGTTATTCAATTTCTACGATTCAAAAGAAATGAGATACATAATTTCATGTTAGATACATTTTCTTTTTAAAAAAAGAAAATAATTTTAGAAAAAGAAAAAAAAACTTGCCAATCACCAATTTCGCAGATTTTTCATTTACTATGATACTTAAAAATTGATGAGAGAAGTATACTGTTCTGCTAGAAAAGGAATTTGGGGTCTGGAAACCACCATGAAAAGCTACCCCTAAAACCCTGTTACAGCAATATCTTCGATATTTATGACCATTTTTCGACAAAAACAATGTGAAAAATCTATATAAAAGAGAAACCTAATCATACAGGTTTTGTCATTGGGGGTTGCAAGCCCTACGATGTACAGGGATGAAACTACGAGGGTCGTTTGAAAAGTCCGTGCAAAAATAAAAACTGCTTGATTTTTTTTAATAAATCTTTTTTATTTTTCAACATAGACTCCTATTAGGCTTATACACTTCATCCAACGCTGCTCTAGTTTGTTAATCCCTTCCAAATAATAGGATTTGTCCAAGTCTGTAAAATAGGCATTCGTTTCTGCAATCACCTCCTCGTTTGAATGAAATCTTTTCCTCGCCATCCATTTTTTCATATTAGGGAACAAATAGTAGTCCGACGGAGCCAAGTCTGGAGAAAAGGGGGGATGTGAAACGAGTTAGAACCCTATCTCTATCAGTTTTGCGGCCACAACTGCTGAGGCGTGAGCTGGCGCATTGTTATGGTGGAAGAGGACTTTTTTGTGGGCCAATCGTGGACGTTTCTCTAGCAACTCGGTTTTCAAACAATCCAATAACGATGAATAACACAGGCCAACAAGGTTTCAGAACCAGAGACCAGACATAGTACACCCGAAGGATTTTGGTGCGCTGAATCCAAATCCGAGCTTAGAATTGCGCCAGCACGTCAGGATTTTGAGATATCCTAACCTAAATGTGCGAAAATCACGTTTTTTGACTATATTCGGTACCTTACAACATTGTGAATAAATTTTTTCATGCAAAACTGACAACGGCATCTGAAAGAGCAACTCTTGGCCGACAAAATGCATTACCGATTTTTTTATATCTTTTTCCAGCAGAGATACCGTCAATTGAAATGTGCCATTCATCAATTGATTTATACTAGAGTATGAAAAATCTTAATTTTTTTTGCAATCTTAAATAGTAGGAAAAACTTACACTGGCATATAAAGGTCTACCATTGTACTAATTTACGGCGAATCTAGCTGAATTTATTAGATGTACTCTAATATGGCAGCTATAAATTTAGGGCAAGCTAAGGCAGATGGTTATGACCTAAATGCACTGAAAATCCTATAACTCTAGAACCAGCGACAGATTAACTTAAGTGCGCTATAACCTGCAAGCTCAAAACTATGACAGAATTGCCTAAGTGCGCTATAACCTTCACTCAGCTTAAAACCACGACAAGTTAACCTAAATTCGCTATAAGCTGCTACAGGTTAATTTAAGCGCGCTATAATCCGCAACAGGTATATTGAGTACGATATAACTTGCAAACTAGAATCCACGACAGTATAACCTATATGCGCAGTAACCTTTGAGCTCTAGACCACTACAGGTGAAGTTACGTTCGCTATGATCTGCGAGCGCTAAACTCACAACAGGTTAAACTAAATGCAGTGAACAGTGAGTGTCAAACACAGGACAAATTAATTTAAGTGGACCGTAATCCATAGCATTTCAACCTAAGCTCCAATGTAGTTAGAGAGGTTACACTAAGAAGCTGACAATCTTTAGAATGTATATTCTTATACCTATAACCGCCAAGTTTGTGATGTTATGCTTTCTTTTTGTGAAAACGTTGGTGCTTCATTTCCAACGATCGTTGAAGAGATTTATGTTTGTGACTAGTAGGGTTATTATCATCCCTTTTCAATAACCAGCAGTAGTCGGCCATCATTTTTTCGTCCCACCTTCCTTGGTAGCGTTGTTCCTTTTGTTTAAAGTCTTGGTGAAATCGTTCACCCATCTCCTCACTATATGCTCGAAGATTTTCTCGGAAATAGTCCAAATGAGAATGAAGGAAGTGTATTTCAAGGCTCATTAGACAACCCATTTTTCGGAAATTCTGTAACATGTTGGACACAATAGTTTCAAACTGTAGGTCTCCATTATTGCCTAAAAATTTTTCTGTAACATCTTTGAAGCTCAACCAAGCATTCTTTGCAACGAGAGTCATGGTTTCGATAAATGTATCATCTTTCATGAGTTTTCGTATATCAGGCCGAACGAAAATGCCTTCCTTAATTTTTGCATCACTCAATTTCGGAAATGTGGCTTTCAAATGATTGAAACATTTACCTTCTTTATTCAAGGCTTTCACAAACTATTTCATTAAACCTAATTTGATGTGAAGTGGTGGCAGTAATACTCTCTCTCTATCAACAAGACCTACGTAGGCGACATTATGAGAACCTATTTTCCATTCTGATCTTGTGGGCCATTTTTTTGTTACCCAATGCTTATCTCTTGCACGGCTATCTTAAAGGCAGAGGAAACACGGAAATTATGATTAGTATTTCCCGACTGCAAGCCAACTATAAGATTTATTATCTGAAAGTCACCACAAACAAGCCAATTATGAGTCTTATAATTTATTTTTTCCAGTAGAAATTGAAAACTATTGTATGATTCTATTAGTGCAGTTGAGTGACCTACAGGAAGTGCCGCATACTTATTTCCGTTGTGTAGTAACACAGCTTTGAGACTTTGTGTGGAAGAATCAATGAAGATACACCAGTTTTCTGGCTTGTACAAATCTTGGATATACAAGTTAACCAATTCTTCGATGTTATTACAGTACACCATCACATCCTCCATTGTAAAGTACTTTATGAACACCTCTTCTCGGCTTCTGTAAATTGACACTTTTTTCCAGGTAATAACAGCTTCCTTTCTTGGAATCGTGAAGCACAGAGTTCAGCTTTATCCTTTGGAAGATTGAGGTCTCGAATAAAATCATCTAACGAACTTTGGTCAAAAAGCTTAGGACACTCGTCATCAGAACTATCTTCAAAAGAGACATCTTCAGTTGTATCAATATCCATCGGTTCAACTTTTGCCGAACCAACTTCTTTTCCGGGTTTACTTACTTTTGCTACTTTGGCTGGTGTTACACTCGCTACCGCAGGGTAGATGATTTTATTTGAATTTTGTTTATTGAAACCCGTTGTATTACATAAGCAGAAGTAACAATCAGTTTCATGGTCCTTGGGCTCACGCCAGATGGTCGGTTCAATAACAGTCATATGGCTGCTATTATCATCCTACTTCAACATAGTAAGTCTGCAAGAATTATAAATTGAAGATGGTATCCATGTCTTATCTAAATTGTCGATCGGAACCTTATAACATTTCATATATAGAGTTTTGATTGAATCATTAATCGATCGTCGATAAGAAGTTGTTTCAAACTTCCCACAAACATAACAAAATAGATCAATTTTTCTTGCACAAGGGCTTCTCGAACTCATTTTTCTTATAATAAATAAAGTAGAAGAAAATAAAATAATAGCATTTACAGAAAATTGAACCGTTAGCCCGCCACTCAAACGTGATCTCTAACACGGAAGGATTAGCATGTCACAAAATCAGTTATCTCAGTTTTCACCTATCTCAGCTTCAGCATACAATCATACATTTCAAGTTACGTAATATTCTACATCATCTATATACAGAATTTTAAAAACAAATGAAAGATTTCACGGTTTTTAATTCCACTGATCGTATCGGATATCAGATTTTCAAAACTTATTTTATTCAAGCAATTTGTTTAAACAAATTTTTGCACAATTGAATATTTTTGCAAGTTACACCTCATTTCCATGGTTTTAGGGGTCACTGGTTACGAATTTGATGTCAGATTTGTAAATTTAGATTTATAACGGGGTTCCTGCTCAGCTTCGCTCGAGCGGGACACGCTATATAAAAGTAGCCGCGGAAAAGTAGATGAATGGCTCTCCAGAGCAGATCAGCACTCTTGCACCGAACGTCCTGGGTCCAGCAGCTCAGTTGCCTCCTTCCCGAGTCGGAAACTTGGCCCGCGGAGAGTGTCGTAGGCTTTCGCGTGACAAAGCGCGACAGCCAAAGAGAAGCTAAAGCGCGTAATCGCATGTACAACTAGGAATCGAGGAAAATGATCTACAGCAAAGGGATGAGTTCAATTCATTTATTCAACAAACGAAAGGTAGCGTAATTCGCACGCAGTATAAGGGGCAGCGTGGATGGTCTCGCGTCAAATTTCAGTGCAGCCGACAGGCTGCGCACACGCTACGCAGCGAGGAACTTGCTCGCGCACGCCCTGTAAGAGCGGTTAGGCACAATGGCGACGGCTAGCCGGCGCGCACCGTTCGAACGAGAAAGCGACATCGCTTACTCGTGTCGGCTCTTTAGCCGGCCGAAGTGTCTCGGTAACTTGACTTAGATGAAGACGGCAATCGCACTTGCTCGTTGTAAACCGGACGAAGCGACAGTACGCGTGTAACGGAAGCCTATTCGTAGGCCGAGCGAAAACAGAAAAGAAATAATCAACTATGCGGCAAAGTATCAATAAGGATACGCAGTTTAAGCAACGCAGGAGGAGAGAGCCATAGAGAGAGAAGCCAAGTTAACAAACTGGTACTTACCGTGCTGGAACAGACGAGTCGCTCTATAGTTAATTCGTGAGTAACTCTCGGCGCGCTCGCTTACAAAGGATTGGTTAGTCGCGTTACCGCTTCTTGCGTTCACGCTTTTTCTCTCTGCCGCTGTCCCCGAGTGTTCACAAGACTCTTCAGGAGCAGCGTCGATGGTTGTCACGTGTGTGGCTATTAAACCTAATTGCTCTCTCGAGTAATTAGCGAGCTCGCGTTGCCGGTTGCTTGTTCGTTGCCGGTCGGAAGCAGACTTACTTTTTTTTTTGTCCCTACTCTCTCTCTCTCCTCGAAAGGCTCGCCTCTCCGCGAGGTTCGCGCCGCGAGTCGATATCGATAATCGAACTATAATCGCGTCGCTTACCGGTTCGCTGACGTCCACGCTGCAATTATTTAAACATGTTTACATGATAATTAATTATTATAGATAATTATTATTTGATGGCTTCCTGGGGAGAGAGAGACATAACGAACTTACATGCCGTTCGTTATAGATTTATTTAAACAATTTATTTAAACAAATGTTGCAAGACTCAATGTTTTTGCAAGTTGCATGTACTTTTGCTGATTTTTGAGGTCTCTGGTTATGAATCTGATATCATATTTGCAAAATGTATTTTAGTTAAAAAATTTCTTTAAACAAATTCCTGTATAATAGAATATTTTTGCAAGCTGCACAACATTTCCATGGTTTTGGGGGTTACTAGTCACGAGTTTGATGTCAGATTTGTACATTTAAATTTATTTAAACAAATTATTTAAATTTTTAATTCTAATATTTGTCTGTCTGTCACAGGCCGACAAACTTCAGAACCAAAAACTATACATAACGCACCCGAAGAATTTCGAAGTGCTAAATCCAAATCCCAGCTTAGAATTGCGCCAGCACGTCAGTATTTCGAGATATTCCAGAACGCTATAATCTGCGTGGCCATAACCCTAAATCCGTTAACGCAAAAACCCCCGACCCCTTAACCTTTAACTGCCCTCTTAACCTTAAATCCGTTAACCCTGTAGCCCTGAAACCTGTGATGTTATAACCCTCGATGCCGTTACGCAAGTCCCTTAATGCCTGAGCCCAGTAATTTGCGCCACAAGGAATCTAGGGCTATTGTATCACAGGTTACAGGATTCCGAGGTGAAGAAATTCGGGATTAAGTTGGCAAGTTTTATTACCGCGCTTGTTATAACCTTCTTGGGTTAAAATATTTGGGGTTAAGGGGACGGGGATTATTGCATCGAAGGTCACAGGGCTCGGGGGTTAAGGGATTTATGGTTAAGTGGGCAAGATTTATTGCCCCGCAGGTTACAATGCTCCAAGATCAGGTATTTGAGTTATAATAGTCGAAATTCATTGCGTTGCCGTATAAACCAGTTGATAAGTAGTACATTTCAATTGACGATAAAAGAAGACATAATCTAAAGATTGTTAGTGCTTTTGTACGATAAGAATTGCTTTTTAGATGCCGTTGTCAATTTTGCACGAAAAAAATTATTCGCAATGTTATAAGGTACTGTATATAGCCAAAAAAACTTGATTTTCTCCCATTTAGGTTAGGATATCTCAAGATCCTGACGTATTAGCGCAATTCTGAGCTCGGATTTGGATTCAGCGCACCAAAATCCTTCGGGTGTACTATGTCTGGTCACTCGTTCTGGTGTGTCGCAGTATAAACAAATTCATAGGTGTTAAATTTCAAACGACGATATCTACATTACCAAAAGACATAAAAACAAAAATCGGTAGTGCATTTTGTAGGCCAAGAGTTACTCTTTCAGATATCGTTGTCTGTTTTGCATGAAAAAATTTATTCGCAATGTTATAAAGTACCGAATATAGCCAAAATACGTGATTTTCGCACTTTTAGGTTAGGATATCTCAAAATCCTGACGTGCTGGGGCCATTCCGAGCTCGAATTTGGATTCAGCGCATCAAAATCCTTACAATATATTATGTCTGGTCTCTGGTTCTGAACCTTTGTCAAATTTTGTTGGCCTGTGTAATATTCGCCTATAATTGTTTTATCCTTTTCCAGATAGTCGATGAAGATTATTCCATGCAAATCCCAAAAGACAGTCGCCATAACCTCCCGGCAGAAGGAATTGTCTTCGCCTTTTTCGGAGTAGATTCCCCCTTGGTAACCCATTGTTTAGGCTGTTCTTTGGTCTTAGGAGTGTAGTGATGTATCCATGTTTAATCTACAGTGATGAAACGATGCTTAAAGTCTTGCGGATTTTTCTGGAACAGCTGCGAACCATTCTTGCAACACTTCACATGATCTCGTTTTTGGTCAATCGTGAGCAATCGCGGCACCCATCTAGCGGATAGCTTTTTCATGTCCAAATGTTGGTGCAAAATATTATGTACCCGTTCGCTCGAGATGCCTACAGTACTAGCAATTTCACGCACCTTCACTCTTCTGTCAGCCATCACCATATTATGGATTTTATCAATGATTTCTGAAGTGGTAACCTCAACAGGGCGTCTAGAACGTTCAACGTCTTTTGTGCTCATATGGCCACTCCGAAAATTTTGAAACCATTTGTAAACCATTCTAATCGAAGGTGCACAATCACCATAATGTTTATCAAGCTTCTGTTTAATCTCCTGAAGCGTTTTGCCTTTGAAAAAGTAATGTTTAATCAATACACGAAATTCTTTTTCGTCCATTTTATTACAACCACTCGATTTCTTTGATTGAAACGAATGTAAAACGCAAAGTAATTGGCCGATCTGGCTGAAACTTGGTGTGTGCTCTTCCAAAATATGCCACTAAGTAAAAATAACCTTGATACGCACTAGTAGCGCCATCTCTCTGACTTTGCACGGTCTTTTCAAACGACCCTCGTATATCTTGGGTATATATTTATACAGTCCGAATTCAAAAACGAATCATAAAAAAATTAAAAAAAACTATCTATCTTGTGAAAAATCATACGAATAAACCTAAAACGTTCCCGTACGAGTACGTTCTCGTATATCTCCTAAACACCCAATGATTAACTCCATACGCATACCCCCTAATCAGCTACCTGATTAACCCCCTGATCAATCAAGATATTGCTTTAACAGGGTTTTGAAGGTGGCTTTTCAGGATGGTTTTCAAACTCCAAATTCCTTTTCTAGCACAACAATAGTATAATTCTCTCATCAATTTTTAAGTGTCTTTCTTTAAGTGTAAGTGTAGGGAATAACGAAAAAATTTCGAAGTTGGTCAATATTATATTATCATTTTCAAGATAAAAATTTATTTTTTAATTTTTATGGTAATTTCGTGATTATTTACGCGAAAAATCCTGTAACGGTCCTATTTATGAGCAATTTATTAAATCACTGAATTACTGCAATTAGTCTAACGTATCTATCTGTTTATTCAAATCAATACATTAAGCGGCACTACCTCACTGTTTACGCGATTGTATACAAATAAGAGTCGAATCAAAATAAACAGCGTGACGTCACAAAGTAATAGACATAGATATAATGATTTAGGATATTAAGAAAAATATGTTAATTAGAGATAATTTTAATATAACAAAGTAATGATTATATAGATTTTAGCATGTAGATTCATAATATTATAACAAAAATCACATTCAATTATGAAATAATAATGAATATCAATATGCAAAGTTGATTTATTTATTACGTTAACATATGAAATATTAGAAAAATGTAAATAATTCATATGCAAAGTGAATAAGCATAGAACATGAGTAAGAATTGGTTTCATTAATAACAGCTGAATAATAACTGTTATTAGTAAATAAACAATTAATAATTTATTTAAACAATAAGCTATATATAGAACGAAAATATTAAGCTTATACTTGATAATGATAACTTTATGATTTAGAAATCTTAGATAATTAATCTAATAATTGCATAATAAGATTAGAAAAAACCGTTACAAATATGAAAAATTAGTCATAATTCAAATGTTATTAATTAATTTAAATATTTAATTTTAGAGAATACTTCCAAAATTAATCAACTATAAAGTTATATGAAAATTTAATAATTTTCTATTGTAAATATTGTAATATCACGTTAATTAACTTTATTAGTTAATAACTTTTGACGACACTATTGGCGATAATTGTATATTGTATAAAATCAACAAATAACAAATTCTGTAAAGTTTACATGTGTTAAAAACTTAATATTAATGATTATTTACTTGTAAATTAAGAAAACCCATTTCTCAAACTTCGCGAATATCTCTCGAATTTTCGATGACATCTCTCCTGCAAAAATAAGCGGGAAAATCTGTGTATAAATAGGCCCACCTCTGCACAGGCTAGCATTCACTTCTAGCCTTGCAAGGTAAGCGCATGAGTCTGAATAAACTTGGATTATACCTAAGTTCTTTCTCTCCTTGTGATTAACTGAGCAAGACTGTCCCTTCCTTATAATTTGAGCTCGACTTATAGAACATCTCGCGCTATAATAAAAACTTGGGCCGAATTATATCCTATCAAAGAAAGACTTTAGCTCTGCTTATGGGACAATTCGCACCATAAGAAACTAGGACATTGTCTGACTTTCCTCGAAATATTGTACTTATTTATGTATATTTGATTTACTTATTGATTACATTTGATTTATTTATCTATTTTATTGACAATTAGAGTAAAATCATTGGAAACAAATTCTTACTCATTAGCTAGATACGACAGTTCGAATTATTTTATTTATAATTGATACGAACATCACAATCCAATGCAACGGTAGTCGATTCAATTAATCGATCCATTCGTGATTCTGTTACTCGCACGTTAGTTCGAACGATTAAGAGAGAGACAGTGCGCGCGAGCGTTTGAAATAGACAGCTACGCCTGAGCTGATTTCTCGATAATACCGCCAAATTATTTTGCACTGTGTTTCGCCGTTTTACAAAGTTTTGCTGGGACGATTTTTACGTGCGAGTGTGCAGCAGCAAAAGCAGCAAGCAGCAGCAGTTTAGCTGCAGCAAATTACAGCCAGTAGAAGAGCGAGGCAGCGCAGCTGATTTATTGGAGGAGTATCGGCAGTTGATTTTTTCATCAAAAATTACGGCTGATCACCGTAATTGCACCGCAGGGTAGGTGCACGTCCCTTTATTATTGCGTGACAAAATACTATCGAGAGTATTTTGTCTATCGCAATCGTCATGTTTTATATACGCGCCGAGCGTTAGTTTTCGCGGCAAAGTTTCAAATACTCTCTCATTCTCTCTCACCGTATTATTATTAATAATTATGAATCCTATTCGCGTGCGTTACTCTTTCGGCCTGTAAAAGATTGTAATTTTCTAGTCATAAACGTTATTAATTTTATTCGCCGCATTACGTCATTTCGTTTCTTAATAGTTTAACAGATCTATCACGGATTAAATTTTAAACCGATTTCATATAGGGGATTAGTCGTTTTCCTGTTGTTCATATTCTGTTTCTCTCTCGCCAGCCTGTTAGTCTAGGAGAGCCTCTGTGCTGGCCCTATCTGTTCGTTTTACGACCCGACAATACCCGGAAACCTCTGGTAAGACCATCGGTTTCCCGTGGGGTCTAACTACCTCCAGGGACTCATCCCTCGGAGTAGTATAGTGGTGTCCGGCGACGATACGCAGACCTTGCGTACGCCCGCGGTCATTGGCGAGAGTGAAATTTATAGGGATGTGTTGAAATAAGAAGGCCCAACCGGACAAGGCGCTTTTTTGTCGCTGCTTAGTCTTACAATTTTCGGTAATTTATTTTACATATCGTATGTTCGGTGTCTGTCCTAAACGTTTACAATTTCCGCGGCTTTCTTCACTACTCTTTTTGCGACGAACAAAACAGAATAACCCGACAAAAAATGAGAGTAAATACAAGGTAATTTATTTAACGGGATCGGTAAGCGTCGATGCGGCACACCTGAAGAACAGATGCGGCCCGCCGACCCGTACGGCTAACGGCGGGACGCCGGGACCATTTTTTGTTTTACTCGCGCTCACCCGCTTGGTTTCTTCCCCTTTCTTAAAGATAGAAAGAGAGAGGAAGAAAGAGAGATACGAAGCGATGTTCGACTGTCATTTACAAGACCATTAAGAGCTTTACCCCCCCCCCCCCCCCCGGGGGAGATTCAAGACCTGTATCTACCACTATGATAGGACTCCAATCGCGATCCATATATTACTATATAGAGTATTCAAATGATCTGTGTATACAGTCGTGAATTCGTCCAGCACACTGACTATGAGAATACTTTTAATTAGTAAATTCTTAACGCACATACAAGTTGAAGTAATTATTGAAGTTTATCTTCATACACACAATGTAACGGAGCTACTAGTTTGATTATTGTTGTAAGTCTGATTTTTGCACAATACTCTTTCAGACCGACATATAAGCTATTGGCTTGTATACAATATGATTCTGTTTTGAATGCTTTGTACAATTTTCGGAGGCTCAATGCTGATACAGTAACTGAATTTTTTATATAATAAGGCTTTATACTATTTAACAAGATATTAGTTATTTAACGAGAGTATCAGTTGGATATATCAGTGAAAATATTTAGTAATAACAACTGATAATATAGTATAGCCTAATTACTACAGTTGTAAAATTTGAAGTTTGATTAGTAATAAGTTATTTTGGAATAGATTGTATAAAATCATGACAAATAAGGATATTACGTAAACCTTGTAAGTAAGTAATACAACACTACATTAATACATTAAGTACATTATTTAACTTGCAATTACATCTATTAAATTATGACCAAAGTTTGCAATTTATAATATTTATAAGATTGCAATTTATAAGATTGCAATAATTAAGATTGGAAGAAGCTTTCACGATGGTTGAAGTAATAGTTGAATTTAGTATTACGCAGTGTCATAATTATTGGTTTTATTAATAGCAGTTAGCTAACTTTTATGATTAAATAAATATTAATAAATAAATAACTTGATTAATAATTAACATTTAATTCATTTTATTAAGTTATAATGTAACTTTTTTCTTGGAAATAGTATTTTTTTTCCAGTGCTTACATTGTCTCAAGAACTTTTTTAATTTTTTCAATTTTTTATAACTATTTTATTTTCAAAACAGCCTTACCAAAAAAAGTCTTTATTTAGATGCTTTTATAGCAAAATTATAGCAAAAAATTTTTTTTCGTTGAGATATCGATGTTCAAAGTTTTATATTTTGACGATATATAAGAAAATAAAGGTGACCTTCAAATAACCTTGAAAATGACATTGAAGATCAAGTTTGATGTCCTGGTCAGTTGACCCTCTCTGAATCATACAACTTTTACTTGAAACATTTTTCGTATACTTGGCAATGTTTTTAGTTATTCTACGGTCCAAGTTAAAATGGGACACCCTGTATATATATGTATGTACATATGTATATATATATACATACATGTATATATACAGGGTGTCCCATTTTAAAGGAACTACCCCGAAATTTTCGACGGTTGGCGTTGTACAATAAAATTGTTCAAACAGTTGTTTGGGACAAAGGGGGCAACCTTTCTGTAAAATCCGATTTGACCTTGAGATTTATTTTCAAGGTCATTTGAAGGTCAAAGTTATTTTTTGAATAGGAACCCATATTTTTAATCCCGGATTCAGAAAGTGCGGAAAATTCTACGTTCAGATAACGTATTATGTGTAGGGTTCGGTTAACCCCCCCCCCGCCTAAGGTCATGTAGGGGTCAAATTTATGATTTTCTTCATTTATGCACAGGGATGATCGGGCAAGAGTGAGGTTAATTGTAATAACCCAATAACTCGATAACCCCAATAATTCAATAACCCCAATATCCCAAAAAAATTGTAGGGTCAAACAAAAGTGACCTTGAGCTGAAACTTCAGGTTGATTTTCAAAGTCGACTTCATGTATTCAAAGCCTTCATGAGAAGTGTCATTTTCCATTTTGTGGGATAACATGTTATTTCCATTCTTTTTTCTGGTGTGATTCCGGACAAGCCTACAAAATTTCAACTAAATTGTTTAATAACACTTTTTTAGTATTGTTTATGACAATAGTGATTCGCGAACAGTCCTTCTCCGGATAGTTCAAGTGTAATTTTCTTAGTCGACTTAAAAGGAGGGAATATGCCGGATTATTCGAGAAACGAAATTGTTGATATTCTGTTGTCTCTCGGGGCATGTCAAGGCCGATATCGTGCTGCGGCAAGGTATTACCGCCAAAATTACCCAGGGAGGCTTCACTATCCGAACCACGTGAGAATCCGAATCATCGAGCAAAGAGAGAGACGTCGACCCCGAATACGCAGAAATCGTCGTCGCATTATGATGCCGAACAACGATGATCCACGAATTCTCGTCGTTTTAGCAATGGTTGATTTGGATCATCATCTCTCGTCGCGTGAAATTCAGAGACGTACTGGAATCCCAAGATCAATAGCCGCTAGATTTTTGCGGCTGTACAGATTTCATCCGTATCACATAACTTTGACTCAAGCTTTGATGCCAGATGATCTCCGCCGCAGACTCGAATTCTGCAATTGGGCACAAGCAAGGATTCGTTCAGATCCTGAATTTTTCAGATACGTCATGTTTTCGGACGAAGCTACATTTCATGGTAATGGGCAACTCAATCGCCATAATAGTCATTATTGGTCTATCCAGAACCCTCATTGGGTACGACATGTTGATAAACAGCATAGATGGAGCCTCGTAGTTTGGTGCGGTATAATAAATGGTTATCTGATATAACCTTATTTTTTCGATGGGAATGTCAACGGCGCAGCATATCTTGATTTCCTGCAGAATGAATTATCAGAATTATTGGAAGATGTGGACTTGGAAACAAGAAGACGATTATGGCTTCAACAGGATGGTGCACCGTGTCATCGCTCACTAATGGTTCGTCACTTCTTGAACCAACGATACCGAAGACGATGGATAGGCATTGGTAGTGACATTACTGAGTGGTATCCAAGATCACCAGATCTGACAAGTCCAGATTTCTTTTTATGAGGTTATTTGAAAAATGTTGTTTATGCACAGCAACCAACAACACGGCAAGATATGATGCAACGCATCATACAAGCTTGCAGAGCTATTCCGCGTCACGTTTTGATGTCCATAGTTGAAAATTTGGAACGTAGAATTCAATACTGCGTAAATTTGAACGGGGTATTTTTGAACATCTTATGAGATAAATGGTTGTGTTACAATCTTGACCATAACTCTATCTGTAGTCAACGTCTTGTCTTGATCGGCTGAGCATTCCCACCTTGCCTTCATTAGCTGGATAATCAATACCATGCCTTCACTGGCTGGGTAATCAATACCTTGTCTTCAGTGGTCGGGTAATCGATACCTTGCCTTCACTGGGTGGGTAATCAATACCTTGCCTTCATTGGCTGGGTGATCGATACCTTACCTTCACTGGCTGGGTAATCAATACCTTGCCTTCATTGGCTGAGTAATCGATACCTTACCTTCACTGGCTGGGTGATCAATACCTTGCCATCATTGGCTGGGTAATCGATACCTTACCTTCATTGGCTGGGTAATCAATACCTTGCCTTCACTGGCTGGGTATCAATACCTTATTAACCTCACCCTTGCCCCGGTGGGATGGGGGGGTGAACCGCTCCCCCAACATAATACTTTATCTAAACGTAGAATTTCCCGTTCTTTTCGAATCCGGGATAAAAAATGGGGGTCCTTATTCAAAATATCTCTTGGTTATTGGGTTGGGTTATTGGGGTTATTGGGGTTATCGAGTTATTGGGTATTGGAGTTATTGGGTTATTACAATTAACCTTACCCTTGCCCGATCATCCCTGTGCATAGATGAAGAAAATCATAAATTTGACCCCTACATGACCTTAGGCGAGGGGGGGGGGGGGGTTAACGGAACCCCACACATAAATCGTTATCTAAACGTAGAATTTTCCGCTCTTTCCGAATCCGGGATCAAAAATATGGGTTCCTATCAAAAAATGACTTTGACTTCAAATGACCTTGAAAATAAATCTCAAGGTCAAATCGGATTTCACAGAAAGGTTGCCCCCATTGTCCCAAACAACTGTTGTCTGAACAATTTTTTTGTACAACGCCAACCGTCGAAAATTTCGGGGTGGTTCCTTTAAAATGGGTCACCCTGTATATACATACATATAGTTGACATGGACTAAACTGTAGTCTTTCAGCTTGGAAATGTCTTGTGAGGAGAATCCAGCTATATCTGCCTACTAGCGAAATCGTCAAAATATAAAACTTCAAACATCAGGTTTCTAAAATTTGTAGATGGATGAAAAGTTATCATATCATTAAATATGAGTTCTTCAAAATGTTTAGTGGGATGATTGATGAGTACGCAATGTGGCGACCATAAATTGTTTTAAAATGAAATTGATATAATTGATCTATCAGATGAAGATTTGAAAAACCTTAAATATAGAGTGCCCAATTTTCCACAATTTTCAGTTGAAACTATTTGTTCTCTATATAGAAACAATATTTTAGTACAATATTCTTTATATCAGAGAAAACGCTACGATCCTTATAATAAACATAGCGTCGCTGTTAAAATATCCTTAAGGGAAATTTCTTTGGAAGTTTACGAAGAACTTTAACATGATAGAAGAAGATAGTTTAGAAGAAGCTTCTCATATGATAATACCTTCCGGTAACAAATTGTATACAAATTGTCTAAAAACAGTTTTAAATACAATCGCAGACTGGAAAACAAAACAAGATCAGAATATTATAGTACAAGAGGATGCCAGCCAAGAAACCAAGCAAGATTCACAAGCATCTAGTACTGCTATAAGTTTATCAGACAATGGTACTAACTATTCTTCTAATACACCACCTACCTCTCAGAGCACTATAGAATATTTGCCAGAGAGCCAGGAACAAAAAATGAGGGAAAACAATCTTAAAAGAATCTTAGACGCTGTAGATTTACTTATGCCAAAGCGGCAAAAGTTGACTGAATACATGGTAAAGGTAGGCACTGATTTGGCTAGCTCTATTTTAGAGTGCCTCATGGATTATATAAACGATGCCTACCAAATAGATATACAAGTTTCTGATATCAAAACATTATAAAGGGATAATAATTCACTACACGCAGTTATAGAAAATTTGAAGAACCTTTACAGTCTAAAAACCAAATCATCTGACAAGATAAACGCTTTAACGTTATTTCCTCCTAATTAGATTTACAATGATATCACAAAACATATTGATTGTTCTAGTTACATAGTCCGAAAAGCTAACTAGATTCGAAATGAAAATGATAAGCTTTTGATATTAAATTTTATAAGTTTTTGTATTAATTGTAAATGGTACATTCAATAGTCGATCGATTACTAAGGTACGTACGTCTAATGTGCTCTACTTTCACGCAAAAAGTCATAACTCTTCACCAAAACCGAATATTTAAAGTCCCATTTTAAAGCTGCTACATTTTAAAGCTATGGGTATTCAAATGAGCCGTGGCACCATTAATTTTAAAGTGTCTATCTGAGCTACAGCCACTTGAATCAAATTAGTTCTTTTCGCATAATATGGTCACTGCTTGATCATATACGGATAGAGTTACAGAATTTATATTAAACTACATTTTTTGTATATTCATTTATCTATTTTCTTAAAGAGCTAAATTGGGGGAAATTGAATAAAAATTACAATCGGGGTGGCATTTGGCTAATCTTAGCACTAAAGGAACTCATCTATTGAAAAAAAATCAAATCTTAAAGAAACTCATGTTATAAAAACTATTGATAAAGATTAAAAGATTATTACTTGATCACGAAATTCAATTTAATTTAAAATAAATTAATTCGAAATATCGGATCATCATTAATTGTAAAATAAAATTTTCTTGATTTACAGGAATAATTTCATAAACGTTTGTTTTTACGAGAAAGATTTTGGCATAATAGTTGTGTCTTTCAATTTTTCTGCTACTAGTCACGGAAAAGGACCATGTGACGGAATTGGAGCCGTAGCAAATCGCACTGTCAGAGCTGCATCACTAGTATTACTTCTGAAAAACAAATTTTGAAACCCTTAAGCATGTATGAGCACCTGAACGCAAACATGACTTCAACAAAGTGAGCGAATTTATCATAAATATATATCATTAGTTTATTACTTGAAATCTCGAGATAATGCAACATTTTAATTTTTCAAAGATTACTGTGGGTTAGTGGCTCAGAATGTGAACAAAGATAGCGAAAACTGAAAAAGAGATTTGATTCAGTGGAAACTGTGCAAAACACTAGAAGTTACCATTGTTTGATACCAATTGATGAAAAACGAGCAGAATTCAAAGTTATATCTTCATCTTGCAATTCTCAACTAAAATTTGTTATGAAATAATTATTATCACAACAAAGGGTGATCTCTGATTTATACGATTCGATATACGAGAATATGAATAGATTTTATATAACATCTTCAATTATTGCTATTCATTTTTCTACTAAATCTTGCTTTTATCAATAAAAGATTTTCATGAATTTATTTAAAAACGAATTGTATTTACTATCTCCTGTTAGATCTCTAGACAATATCTTGGTTGCTTTGATTATTAGATTGGAAAGGATCATAAATAATGGATCAACCAATTCTTGCATAATTCAAGAAAAAACGTTGAATGTCTGTGACATTTGAAACTTGTTAAGGGTAGTTAACATTTTACTTGATTTTATTTGTCTTAGTTAGACCTGTAATTACATTACCTGCCAGTCACATTTGATGAAAAGCCATGGCCACATAAATATGTTCTAACGCCCAGTAAAATCTTGTTAAGGAGATTTGTATCCTCATGGGCATCAGAAGTAGGATACGAAAAATATTTGAACACAGTGATTCATGAGTGATTGATTTCTTTACAATCGATTTTATGCAGTGTGGTTTTCGAAGACTCTAGTTTTAGGGATTTCTTTTGATCCATTGTGTTAATGTTATTTTAATACTATTTTTTTTGACCATTATTTTAAGATGATTTGGTAGATTGTTGAATAGTGTAATAGCTCTGTTAAAGCTGTTTTTTATAGTAATTCGTCTTATTCTATTAAGCGGTTGTGTACTATTATATCTAGTTTTTTATCTTACTATATACATATGAGATAAAACTTCATAGTGGAATAATAGTGATTCTAGAGAGAAGGTTTGGTAAATCTTTAATGGCTGTTTTTCCATTAATAAATTATTTTGATTAACTATTCTCAGTAATCTAGTTTGTAGGTTCTGTGATCCTTTAATTGATCCTAAATAGGCTCTGCTCCATGCAATTATCCTATAGGAGCAAATGCTGCGAAATGGTACACAGTAAAGGATTCTTAGTACGTTGAAACTCATTATTCTTGATAATTTGTAGAAGATAAAAGTTAAATATTTGGTCCTTTTGTAGATATTACGCAAGTGTAAATCCCATTTCATGTTACTATCAAAAATCACTTCTAAATACTTAATGTATTCAACTCTGTGTATTGTTATATCTTGTACTTTTATTTTTATTTTAGGTGTGCTATTATAGTTGTTACCGAATTCCATATAAGCTATTTTATCAATATTGAGTGACAGCTGTACCGGGGGAGGTTATTTAACAAAATGGAAAACTTATTTAAGCACAAACTCCCACGATGCAGAGCTAACCGTTGCTCCGTTAAAGACGTATACATGTATCCGCCTTTACGTCAGATGATTTCGTTTTGGTGTCTTCTTTCCATCTGAGTTGAACTCACCTTGATATATCTTAAGTGTAACTGGCTTTATGCCTAATCCGCTTAATTCCTTAGATGAAATCGGATTAAAATCTAAGCCTTTATAAATCGCATAAGCTAATAGGAAATGAAATGACGTAATCGGTGAATAAAATTAACTAACTTTAATTGAAAAAAACTACGGTTTTTTATAGGCCGCAAGACTAACGCACGCGAATAGGATTTACAATGAATTATTAATATTCGGTGAGAGAGAGAGAGAGGAGATTCGAAAATTACCGCGAAACTAACGCTCGGCGCGAATACAAAAAAGTTCGAAATCGCGATTAACAAAATACCTTCAAATGTATTTTATCACGCAATAATAAAGGGAGCGATGACCTACCCTGCGGTACAATTACGGTGATCAGCCGTAATTTTTGATGAAAAAATCAACTGCCGATACTCCTCCAATAAATCAGCTGCGCTGCCTCGCTCTTCTACCGGCTGCAATTTGCTGCAACTAAACTGCTGCTGCTTGCTGCTTTTGTTGCTGCACTCCCGCACGTAAAACTCGTCCCAGCAAAACTTTGTAAAACGGCGAAACACAGTGCAAAATAATTTGGCGGTATTGTCGAGAAATGAGCTCAGGCGTAACTGTCTATTTCAAACGCTCGCGCGCACTCTCTCTCTCTCTTAATCGTTCGAACTAACGCGCGAGGAACAGAATCGCAAATGGATCGATTAATTGAATCGACTACCGTTGCAGCACCCTCCAATCCTGACTACCCGGGCAGAACGAATACCCGCGATACGCCGCCATCAGGAACCTGAAAAGAAAAGAAGGAAAGGAACCAAATAAATCCAAACTTTCCTTCTTTATTATAGCTACTTTATTAGCCCTCCAGGGCCTACATCATCTTTTGGCTGCACCTGGCGCTCGATGTTTTGGGTAGCGCCAGTGCGTAGCTTTCTTCAATCACCGCTGGGAGTTGGTCACTCCGGGCTCTCCACATATGTAGCAGCCCCTCAGCTGCGATCGGGATTCAGCAGCCTCCCGATCTTGTGTGGCCTGCTCAGCA
The DNA here is from genome assembly GCF_024137745.1 of Phymastichus coffea. NCBI lineage: Eukaryota > Metazoa > Arthropoda > Insecta > Hymenoptera > Eulophidae > Phymastichus > Phymastichus coffea. Next base: position 807,837 of record NW_026706918.1, read on the forward strand.
CACCAAGGGAACTGCTGGGCGCTGACTCCCTGGGAGGCGGTGATGGTGACGCCTCCCACCGTGGTCGTCGCACGTCCATCCTGCGACCTGACCACGATTGTAGTGTCAGGAGCCATATGTCCGTCCACATGAACCGTGAGTATCGGCAGAGCGCCAGTAGCTCCCGGGGCTCTCTTCTCCTGACCGGGCGCCGGGAGCGCTGTGGAAGACCTGTCCATTGTCTACCCGTAGCAGGGCCTCTCCATAGGCCCTCTGACATTTAGCTACCTCTGCCCACTCTACGAGCAGTTCGTCTGCACCCTGGCGGTTCATGAAGCGTCTCAGGTGCACCTGAGACTGGAGATCCTTTGCAAACCGCCAGGCACTCTCCACCTCGTTGATCCCCAAACGTACGTGTCTAAAGTCGAGAAGGAGAGTGAGCTGCTCCGGGATACGGGGGTGGTTGCAGACCCAGTGCGATGTTCTACAGGTTTCCCTGGGTCCTGGGCACTGGCTCGCACTGTCCGACGGCTGGGGTACGCCGAACTTGTGGGTCTGCATCCTCTCGTCCACGGTGGACTTGGGACGCATGACCTCTTCCTGGTCCTTTGTCTGGGTACAAGCATCCCTGGAAGCCTTCTTCGGGGCTACCCACGATGCGTCCCGGAGAACATCCGCTACCGATGCGTTATGGTGCTCCCTTCGGGTGGTCCCCTCCAACTGGACCCTGGCGAAACTCCGCAGATCTTCTATTAGCTGCGTCGCATCAGGGCCCAGTTGCAGACCCAATAACATCTACATGACCACCTCATAGGTCTCTTCCTCCACGACGATTTTCCAGTCCATCTGTAACATCCAAAATAAAAAAAATCTCGGATGAAACTCTCTGCGCAAAGAAAAAACCCTATCAAATGCCGCATTCCATCGAGTTATGCGTTCTCTCGCTATTCCTTGCGGGAACGTCCTGGCCCTCGTCGGTTACCGTTCGGGTTTATCGGCCCAACCGTCCTTCGCACGACGGGCACAGTCTTTCGAGGCCTACGTATCCCTCTAGATTCCTTTAAGGGAGAGTTGTTGCCTTTTCTTTGACCGGTGACCGTCTCTGGGACCTTTCGAGGTCGACCTCGACCTCTCTTGGTTCGGGCAGATACCGGCAAATCCGACGTCTCGGTGGGATTATTATCTATGGCCGTGGGGGCTGCTAATTCGATCCGCTCGCTCGATAAATCCCGCCTCAGATTATCGCACGCGTTCGCGGATTCGTTCGCCTCCAACGGTTGTTCCCTTTGCGGCTGGCAAGGATCGATGACTTCCTCGCTTTCCTCTTCATCACCCGGACCGTAGTACGGCTAAAGGTCTTTGACATGGAAGAGCTCGGGCAGGATCTCCAGCTGATTGTCTAGTCTGTACGTGTTGGAACCACAAACCTCTTCAATCACGTACGAACCGGCATATTTCAGCGCCAATTTGGCTGAAATGCCTTGGGCAGCCGAAGAGAGACTCCTGTTCCTTTTCCAAACCCAATCTCCGATCTTAAACTCGGGTTGTCGTCTCTTCCGGTCATAATGAGCCGCCTGATGCGCAGCTTCTTCCTTTGACTTGGAGTTGGTCCTCTCCCATAAATTAGGGAGCTTCTCCATATGTTCAGCCCAATCTACCACAGCTTGATCCTCCGAACACTCAAGGGCCTGCTGATCTTAGGTTCTTCTAAACGTCAAAGAAGGTACCGGCTGACGCCCAAACAAGAGCATCGCAGGACTATATCCAGTGGCGCTATGACTTGCCGAGTTCAACGCGAAGTTGAAATCTGACAGGTGTTCGTTCCAGCTCTTATGATCACGGCTCACGTAAGACGTGATCATGGTTTTGAGCGTCTTGTTTACTCGCTCAGTGGGATTCGCTTGGGGATGATACACGGGAGTCAAGGGGCGCTGTATGCCGTTCTTCTGGAGGTATGAATCGACTTCCTGATTCTTGAATTCGGTTCCATTATCCGATAAGAATACCTCTGACGCGCCAAACCTAGTGACAATCCTCTTATGTAATTACCTTGCGATTGTCCTCCCATTGGCTTGCGTTTCGGAACGCACTCTACCCAGCGAGTAAATAAGTCTACAAAGACTAAGATGTATTCAAAATCTCGAGAGCTTTTGGGAAACGGACCAGTGATATTACCGGCCACCACCTGCCAGGGTCGTGATATGTGTCAACGACCCATCAGCCCGCAAGATGCTCTTTGTTCCTCCTTGCACTGCTGACATACCGGGCAACTCTTTACGTACTCTCTGACCTGATCATACATCTTAGGCCAGTAGTACAAGCGCCTAGCCCTGAAGAATGCACGGTCTTGTCCTTGATGTCCTGCCGTAGGAGCATCATGGACCTCCTGGAGCACCTGGTGCCTTTTCTCCCTAGGCACCGCAAGCTTCCACGCTTCATCGTTGTCGATGGACCCTTCATTGTCCTCATCAGGCTAATAGTGATACAACCTCCCTCCCACTACCTTCCAAGTCAAGTGAGAGTGTGTGTCTTGGCATACATCCCTGTATTTTTGCAAATTCCAGGCGTCAGTGGTCTCCGGCCGACTATTTATGGCACTCACTTCAATCCCCTTCTCCTCATAGGCCCTAGACAATGCGTCTGACACCATATTGAGATCTCCCCTTCGATATTCAATATGGAAGACATTGCCTTGCAATGCTAGCGCCCATCGCGCTAGTCTTCCCATGGGATTTCTCATATTGTGGAACCATTTCAGGCAACTATGATCAGTGATGACCCTGAAGTGATGCCCTTCAATGTACGGCCGGAACTTTCCAATAGCCCATACCACTGCCAAGCACTCTTTTTCGGAGACCGTATAATTCCTCTCAGCGCTGTTGAGTGAGCGGCTGGCGTATTTTATTACACGCTTCTCTCCATCAACATCCAGCGTGAAGACTGTCCCGATCCCACTGTCACTGGCATCGGTTTGCAGTATAAACTGACCGTTAGGATCGGGCAATTGCAGTATCAGGGCGGAAGTCATCGCCTCCTGCAACCTCGTGAAAGCTCGCTCTTGCTCCTCCTCCCAAGAGAAACGTACATTCTTCTTTGTCAGGCGGTTTATAGGTTCCGCGATCATGGCAAAGTCGGGTATAAAACGTCTATACCACGAGGTAATTCCCATGAATCGCTTCACCTGTTTGACAGTCCGGCGTGTTGGATATTCTAATATTGGTCGAATCTTGTCGGGATCTGGTCTTACTCCGTCCTGATTCACAATAACTCCCAAGTACCTGACTTACGTCTTGCAGAAGTGACTTTTGGCGTTGTTGATGGTTAGGCCTGCACCTAGAATTCTCTTTAACACCATTACAAGGTGCCGCTTATGTTCCTCAAAGGACGACGAAACCACAATTACGTCGTCAAAGTAAGCAAAAGCGAATGGATCCATATCCGGACCTATCACCTTTTCCATCAACCTCTGGAAAGTCGCTTCTGCGTATGACAGTCCGAAGGGCATTCTTTTTGAACTAAAAGTGCCCTAATCCAGGTACTGTAAACGCTGATATCGGACGCGATTCTTCCTTGAGGGGAATCTGATGGTACGCACTGCTCAAGTCCAGCGTGGATATGAACTACCCCCACGGCATAGCCTAAAGCCTGACCTCCGTCAGGAATCAATCTTCTAACGAGGTCTTCTATTTCCTCCAGCTGTGACTCCGTGGCCTCCCACAGTCCTACCGGTGCGAGAAATGCCGTGCCATCAATTCCAGCCACTTCCATTGGTACTTTCACCTGGGCGTCCTTAAACCATAATTCATCCTCATCGGGATCCAAAACTGCGCGGAACTCTCTTATAACGTTTGCGCCTACGTAGCAGTCATCCGTGAGCAGTGGCGTAATGGCGACTCTAATTTCCTTTGTGATTCCCCCTACCTTAAAGGGAAACATCACGTGACCAATTATGGGGCATGGACGCCCATCAGCGAGCCTTGCATCGCCCACTCTGGTTACATTCAATCCGAGTCTCATCTCCGATGCCAATCTCAGCCCTAATTGACCTATGACCGTGGATGAGACGCCGGTATCATACAGTGCTCTAATTTTAAAATCACCTATATCTACCCGCAACCACCACCTGGTCTCATCCTCTGGGACATATCCATGAGTCACATCTTTTCCTCCCTTCGTCGTGCTTTTCAGCGGCTTTTTTTCTTCCGCTGCTGCGACGTCGATAGGCTTGTTTCCACTAGTAGATTCCTTCGGCAGGGGAGCTTTTTGTGTAGAGAGACCCGAACCTTTCAGGTCTTCGGGTTGTTCGATTCTCACATCAATAAAGTCTTCCCCCTCCTCCACAACCGGTATGTGGCCACCTGGTCCTTCAAGGATGACCACTCCCCTATTTTGCCGAGGGCTGGCATCGGGCTCGATCGCCTTCTGCTCTAACGTACCGCTAGGTCTTAGGCTTCCTTGATGCCCTACTACGACCTGTTTGGATCCCTGGGTCGCCGACAACTTGCTGTTTCCCAGCGACGACCCACAGCGAGAGGTCGAATCTACCGGAGGCGCGAAGATGACCTCTTCTCTTCGCTCTCCTTGCCGTTTCTCTTGTTGCAGTCTGGGCAGAATTTACGAGTAAATCCCAGTTTGCCACAAGCGGAACACTGGAGAGGCTTGGTGAAGTCGATCTTTCGCTTCTGTCCTTCTCGCCGCTTGCCAGGAGACCTGAGAGAAGGAGAATTTTCCCTTCCCCCACGCCATCGGCTTTTAAGCTGATCTGGAGGGCTGTCTTGCCTTTCTTTGGCCAATTTGCGTAAAATTCACTCAATGCCCTCCAGACGCTCCTCCATCTTCTTATAAGAAGTGGAAGCTTGCGTAGCCGATACCGTCGCTTGTTCGGTAGGCCTCCTGGCAGGGATCTCCACGCCCTGTCCGCACTGCGGATCTCCCTTCTTCTTCGCGCGTGCCTTCCCTTCGCTGGCCATTGCAGTGGTTTGGGATTTACTACCAGCCGTTATTTTGCTCGGCTAGTAGGCGTGCTGAGGGAAGATCGTCGAGTTGGGGTCTGCGAATACACGTGGACGATGACCGTAAGACAAAGTTTTTTGCACTTCGATCGCCCTCCTGTTAAATTCACGTATCGACGTCAACTCGCTTCGATGTAGCTGAATTTGGATGTTTGAAAGAAGGTTTGCATGGAGTAGGTCTAATGACCTCTCCAAGGGCATTGGTGGTTCCTGTCTATTGACAAGAGCCACCAGGTTGGACACGTAGTCTCGCACTATTTCGTCCTCACCCTGGAATCGGTTCTGTGCTTCCTGCAACAACCTTTGTTGCTGTTGCGTACTTGTGCCGAACCATTCTCGGGCGTCAGCGACGAATTCGGCATAACTGAGCCACTGGTACTTATTGTTATCGTACCAGGTCCTTACGTTACCTTCGAGGATCTCTGATACGGAACAAAGTACTTCGTCATCAGTCAGCTCTGCGTCCATGCGCAGATCTTCCAACCTCGACAGAAACGTATCCACCCTCTGTGCCCTACTGCCCGCAAATCTTAATTTCCATCCGCGGACGATTTTCGCAACGTCTCTGGTTGTGGAGAGCCCTGAGGATAATTGAGGACCGGTGCCAGGCGATCCGCTTCGACTCCTCTGTCGAACAGGTGCAGATATCCCGTACTCCTCCAGATCCTCTTCACCTCCTCTTCTTTAGAGGGCTTCCGGTGGGATTATGTCCCTTCTCCTAGGTACTGGTCTTGGAGGAGGCGGTGTGCTTCCCGAAATCCCAGAATCGTAGTGACGGGTGAATGTGTCCTGAAAGTCCACATTACGTCTGGAGCGCGGTTGAACCGAGTCGCGCTATGAAGAACGGGTTGCATTGGCCATTTCATGCATTCCGTCTTCCAGCTCGCGTATTTTTTAGCGCATGTCCTGTGCCTCGCGCTCCGCACACACCTGTATTCCCTGCAGAGTCTAAAGGGTTTCTAGGATTCGACCTAGTAGCTTGTGGTTGCGGTCGACTCCCTCCTTCAGGTAGTCTATTTCCCGGAAGGCTTCGCTCAAGGATAATTCTTCCTGAGGTTCCTTCCGAGTGCAGGATTCCTGTGACTTGAGATCTGGATTGCTCCGTCTCCTCTCCCCCTCCTCCTGCTCCTGGGTGCGTAGGGCCTTCTGGATGAGCTCATCCTCTTCTTGGCGGCTGGTTTCACCCTCCGAGTCCTCATCTGAGCTGGCGAATGTCGTTAACATATCTGTCAAGGATATTCCCCCCTTATTGATGAGCCTCAGAGGATGATCGCTGTTCTCATCTACGTTGAGGTTTTCCAACTCGTCACAGACTGTGTCGAGCCATGCTTGTCGGGTGCGCTTCTTGCGCCCCGCCACTTCTTTACTACGCGTGGTCTCTTCAAAATCTGTGAGGGTGTACTCTCCTAACAACACAAACAGAAATTACAAGAACCGAAGATTCACCAGCAACTCAAACAGAAGAACAAGATTCAATTATACAAGAAAACAACTTTTCAACAGTAAATACCACAATAGACCTCGATAAAAATCAACGATACTCAGACTTTGGAGGAATTTACAACGAACAAAGCCTAATCTTAGGAACTTCAAAAGATACATTTTTAAATCTCGAACTACAAAGTCAATAAGAAGGAAAAACACTTGCCGAAGAAGATAAACAAGAACTCACAATTCCGAAAAATTTTGAAAATAATCTACAGAAGGAAGACTCACGGAAAAGTGATTTTCTAGCAGCAGTAAACATCGACACACTCATCGAAGACCCGTCTACCACAAAGCAAGAAACAAAAATCATTAGAGAAAATCCTACACCATCAATTAACAAAATGCCTACAAATATGGATAATCAGGAAAAACCAATGAAATTACAATTGAAAGATGTAGCAGCCTTCATCGCGGAGTTCGATGGCAAAAACATATCACCTATGGAATACATCTCCATGTTAAAGGAAGTAAAAGATATTATAGATGACATTGATGAGAGAAACCTTACAAAATTATTAAAAATAAAAATTAAAGGTGAAGTAAAAGAGGCAATAAGAGGAAGTAAAGTGGAAAATATAACAGACCTAATCAATTCAATCAGAACTCTATACTCCATCAAAGAAGATATACACGCACTATATGCAAAAGTTCGTCAGATATCACAAGAGGAAGACGAATCAGTTGTACACTATACTAACAGAATACGACAACTAGTATTAAGAATAAAGGAACTAAATAAATGGGAGGACATCACAGCAATAGAACGAACACAATTTGAAACTACACTAGACAAAGAAGCAGCTAAAAGCTATAGGAAAGGATTAAAAGCAGAAATCAGATACGAAATAGGCCCAGGAACTACAGTACAAGAAATGTCGACAAGGGCAATAGACATTGAATGCGATATAGAAAAAAGGTAATACAAAACAAAACCAAGTAGAAACTATACATTTTCAAACGATAAAGAAGAGTTTCAAGAAGCAAAAATTCTCACATGTCAAATATGCAGAGAATATTCACATGAAGCTCTATTTTGTCGCACAGCAGCCTGCGTATACTGTAAAGGAACAGATCATTTCTCGAATAGTTGCAGGAAAGTGCCAAAGAAAATTAATTTAATATGCAAATTCTGTAGCCAACCGAGTCATTCAATAAGTGCTTGTCGCTTAAACAAAAGACAAAATATCCACTGTCAATATTGCCGAGAAATGGGACATGAAGTAGATCAATGCCCACACATCAGCGACTACGAAGCAAGCTGGAAATGCAACGAAACAGGACACAACCCAATAAATTGTAAGAATGACCAAATTTCAAAACAAAACAAATGCGAAAATTATGACAAGATTGGACATATAATGCAGCAGTGCCCGGAAGTAATATGGATAATTCTAGGCTATTTCGATTGACTTGTAACCCTTAGGTTACGGATTTTTTTTTAATTTAGCACAATTGTTGTACACATAAAAATGAGATTTTTCCCAAATTTTGGAGACGATACATTAATTATATCAAAAGTTATTAACAATTAAAGAAAAATGATAAAAAATTTTCAAACAGCTATATTTTAAAAACTAATAAAGATATCGAAGTCGGATTTTTTTCAAAATACTTATAATGCCTTAAAATTTCGAAATAATTACAACAATAAACAATAAAAATTTTTTTTCGAAAGTTATTAACTTTTTGTTTAAATAATTGCTAATATCTCAAAAAGTATATTTTTTTTTTGAAAAATTCTTGCTCCTACGTATTTCTGAGGATTTTTGCTATCGAAATCAATCATAAAATTCAAGGGCCCGACATATCGGAAAGCGTAGCCCTAATCAAAAGAAGACGCCTCGGCGTAAGGCTGCGGTATCGCTCCAGCGGACTCACGGTCGAAAGGTACTTTAGCTTTAATCTAAAAAACTAATAAAGATACCGAATCGGATTTTTTCCAAATTACTTATAATACCTTGAACTTTCGAAATAATTACAACAATAAACAATAAAAATTTTTTTTGAAAGTTATTAACTTTTTGTTTAAACAATTGCTAATATCTCGAAAAGTATTTTTTTTTTTTGAAAAATTCTTGCTCCTACGTATTCCTGAGGATTTTTGCTATCGAAATCAATTATAAAATTCAAGGGCCCGACATATCGGAAAGCGTAGCCCTAATCAAAAGAAGACGCCTCGGCGACCGGACACCGAGGCGTCGAAAATAAATTTTTATTGTTTATTGTTGTAATTATTTCGAAAGTTCAAGGTATTATAAGTAATTTGGAAAAAATCCGATTCGGTATCTTTATTAGTTTTTTAGATTAAAGCTAAAGAACCTTTCGACCGTGAGTCCGCTGGAGCGATACCGCAGCCTTACGCCGAGGCGTCTTCTTTTGATTAGGGCTACGCTTTCCGATATGTCGGGCCCTTGAATTTTATAATTGATTTCGATAGCAAAAATCCTCAGGAATACGTAGGAGCAAGAATTTTTCAAAAAAAAAAATACTTTTCGAGATATTAGCAATTGTTTAAACAAAAAGTGAATAACTTTCGAAAAAAAATTTTTATTGTTTATTGTTGTAATTATTTCGAAAGTTCAAGGTATTATAAGTAATTTGGAAAAAATCCGATTCGGTATCTTTATTAGTTTTTTAGATTAAAGCTAAAGAACCTTTCGACCGTGAGTCCGCTGGAGCGATACCGCAGCCTTACGCCGAGGCGTCTTCTTTTGATTAGGGCTACGCTTTCCGATATGTCGGGCCCTTGAATTTTATAATTGATTTCGATAGCAAAAATCCTCAGGAATACGTAGGAGCAAGAATTTTTCAAAAAAAAAAATACTTTTCGAGATATTAGCAATTGTTTAAACAAAAAGTGAATAACTTTCGAAAAAAAATTTTTATTGTTTATTGTTGTAATTATTTCGAAAGTTCAAGGTATTATAAGTAATTTGGGAAAAATCCGATTCGGTATCTTTATTAGTTTTTTAGATTAAAGCTAAAGTACCTTTCGACCGTGAGTCCGCTGGAGCGATACCGCAGCCTTACGCCGAGGCGTCTTCTTTTGATTAGGGCTACGCTTTCCGATATGTCGGGCCCTTGAATTTTATGATTGATTTCGATAGCAAAAATCCTCAGGAATACGTAGGAGCAAGAATTTTTCAAAAAAAAAAAATACTTTTCGAGATATTAGCAATTGTTTAAACAAAAAGTGAATAACTTTCGAAAATAAATTTTTATTGTTTATTGTTGTAATTATTTCGAAAGTTCAAGGTATTATAAGTAATTTGGAAAAAATCCGATTCGGTATCTTTATTAGTTTTTTAGATTAAAGCTAAAGAACCTTTCGACCGTGAGTCCGCTGGAGCGATACCGCAGCCTTACGCCGAGGCGTCTTCTTTTGATTAGGGCTACGCTTTCCGATATGTCGGGCCCTTGAATTTTATAATTGATTTCGATAGCAAAAATCCTCAGGAATACGTAGGAGCAAGAATTTTTCAAAAAAAAAAATACTTTTCGAGATATTAGCAATTGTTTAAACAAAAAGTGAATAACTTTCGAAAAAAAATTTTTATTGTTTATTGTTGTAATTATTTCGAAAGTTCAAGGTATTATAAGTAATTTGGGAAAAATCCGATTCGGTATCTTTATTAGTTTTTTAGATTAAAGCTAAAGTACCTTTCGACCGTGAGTCCGCTGGAGCGATACCGCAGCCTTACGCCGAAGCGTCTTCTTTTGATTAGGGCTACGCTTTCCGGTATGTCGGGCCCTTGAATTTTATAATTGATTTCGATAGCAAAAATCCTCAGGAATACGTAGGAGCAAGAATTTTTCAAAAAAAAAAATACTTTTCGAGATATTAGCAATTAGTTAAACAAAAAGTTAATAACTTTCAAAAAAAATTTTTATTGTTTATTGTTGTAATTATTTCGAAAGTTCAAGGTATTATAAGTAATTTGGAAAAAATCCGATTCGGTATCTTTATTAGTTTTTTAGATTAAAGCTAAAGTACCTTTCGACCGTGAGTCCGCTGGAGCGATACCGCAGCCTTACGCCGAGGCGTCTTCTTTTGATTAGGGCTACGCTTTCCGATATGTCGGGCCCTTGAATTTTATAATTGATTTCGATAGCAAAAATCCTCAGGAATACGTAGGAGCAAGAATTTTTCAAAAAAAAAAAATACTTTTCGAGATATTAGCAATTAGTTAAACAAAAAGTTAATAACTTTCAAAAAAAATTTTTATTGTTTATTGTTGTAATTATTTCGAAAGTTCAAGGTATTATAAGTAATTTGGAAAAAATCCGATTCGGTATCTTTATTAGTTTTTTAGATTAAAGCTAAAGTACCTTTCGACCGTGAGTCCGCTGGAGCGATACCGCAGCCTTACGCCGAGGCGTCTTCTTTTGATTAGGGCTACGCTTTCCGATATGTCGGGCCCTTGAATTTTATGGTTGATTTCGATAGCAAAAATCCTCAGGAATACGTAGGAGCAAGAATTTTTCAAAAATAAAATATACTTTTTGAGATATTAGCAATTGTTTAAACAAAAAGTTAATAACTTTCGAAAAAAAATTTTTATTGTTTATTGTTGTAATTATTTCGAAATTTTAAGGCATTATAAGTATTTTGAAAAAAATCCGACTTCGATATCTTTATTAGTTTTTAAAATATAGCTGTTTGAAAATTTTTTATCATTTTTCTTTAATTGTTAATAACTTTTGATATAATTAATGTATCGTCTCCAAAATTTGGGAAAAATCTCAGTTTTATGTGTACAACAATTGTGCCAAATGAAAAAAAAATACGTAACCTAAGGGTTACAAGTCAATCGAAATAGCCTAGAATTACCCATATGCAGAAAGTGCAATAATATGGGCCACCTCGTAAAAGATTGTAAAGCAGTAGAAATAAAAAAGTCTCTATACAAAATATGTGCTATCTGTGAAGAAGTAGGCCACGAACAAGAAACCGCGACCAAGTAAAAATCATGTTCACAGAATTCAAAGCTAAACAGAAATTTAAGTGCCAGTATTGCGAAGACACAGGTCACACAGCTAAGTATTATCAAGAAACCCTGTAGAAAATACCATGGTAACAGTCGTAACCAGAGCGCAAAAAGCTAAAGAAACAGGAAAAATACAAACAACAGACATACAAAATAACAATACAAAAATAAAAAGAACAATTAAGAAGAACAGAAAACAAAAAACAAGTCCAAAGGATTAGAAAACAGAAGAAAATATTCAAGATTACCCACTAGAAATCACGACATGCATAGCAGATCTAAAAAAACAGAAACATGTAGTCTTCACAAAAAAATCCATAGAGTCACGGAATGACAAGGTTGCAATATTTGTAAACCAATCACGACAAATATTAGACAAAAAAATGGAACAATTTATAAAGTCAAAAGAAATCAATATCAATAAAGACCTTCGCACAAATGAAATCGAAATTATAAAAATAAATTCAAAAAAATTATTTATTCTATGCATAGACTCAGGTCAATCAGCAATAACAATAAAACAAATTATCACTCACATCCTAGGAACCCTGAAAGAAATTATGGCACAACAAAAATAAAATAGATTCAGCATTTCAAAAGACCTACAGATAACCAATATTCATTGGCAAGAAATAGAAGAAACAATCACAAAAACCTTTCAGAACTCAGGTATTAACATAGTTATTTGCTTAAACTATATCGAATATATCGAAATCAAAGACCGAGATAGAATATTCAATCTGAACCACTCATCCGCCTTAGGAGGACACTCAGGAGTAAATAGAACATTAAGTCGCATCAAACACAAGTATTATTGGGAAAATTTAAAAACAGACATAGAACAAAGAATAAAAAATTGCGAAGACTGCCAGAGAAATAAATTAAAAAGAGTAAAGACAAGACAACCAATGGTTATAACGGAAACACCGTTTAAAACTTTCGACAAAATTGCTATGGATATAGTAGGTCCACTAAATATTACCAAAAATCAAAATAAATACATCCTTTCCATTCAAGATTTATTATCAAAATTTCTAATAGTGATACCTCTACTCGATCAAACTGCCGAATCAATCGCAGACGCGTTCATAAAAAAATTTATATGCGTTTTCAGTTCACCAAAAATCGTGCTCACAGATAGATGGGCAAACTTTACAAGCAAACTCTTGAAATGCATAGCACGCAGATTTAAATTCACAAAAATAGAAACAACAGCCTTTTCACCACAATCAAACGGTTCATTAGAAAGAGCCCATCATCCATTGTGCGAATACTTAAAATATTTTTCAACCAAAAAAATCGAATGGGACGAATTACTAGAACTAGCACAATTCCATTATAACACAAGCGTACACAGCGCCCACAGATACACACCACATGAACTAGTTTTTGCTTATCCACCACGATTACCTTCAAGCGAAGCTTTAAAAGCTTCAGAACAATTACCCACTTTCAATAATTACCTGTCACATTTAATCACAAATATGAAAGATATTGCAAATTTTGCAAGAGAAAACCTAATAACTACTAAAGAAAGATCAAAAAAGTATTACGATCGCTTCATAAACCCAACAGATTTCAAAATTGGAGACCAAGTCTGGCTCGTAAAAGAACCTAAACCAGGCAAACTCGAAAAGAACCAAAACCTGGGACCATTTGAAATCTTAAAGGTTACAGACAAAAATAATGTCATCATAAATAAAGGTGGAAAAGCAAATACAGTTCATGCAAATAAATTAATTATGCATAAAAAGAAAATCAAACAATAATTTATGTTTTAGGACCATTCCAAAATGTATCAACAATTCTTAATACTAATTACAATTATCAAAACCACATCAGCCATCATTGGATACGACTGCGGGACAACAACGCCAAACATCACGACGTACTCCTTAGTAGATACAGGAGAATGCGACTTTCACAACACTCCCGTAAATAAATCAAATGTATATATAGAATTAATACAAACCGCGGAATTCCGCGAAATTTCCGTACTACAATGTAAAATAGAAATACATAGAACCGTCTCCACATGTGGAATATTCGGGCACTTAATACCCACACCAACTGGAGAACAGGAATACATTTACGAAATAAGTCATGAACAATGTAAATTTATCCATGAAACGGGAACTTTCGTATATGACAATATTCATAAAATTGTTGATCTAAAAATAAACGCAACCACTTCAAAAAGTATCGATTTCGCGGGTAGCGCAGAAGGAAACTTCTGCTATGGAGCAGCCTACGCTGATAGCTTCGGATCATGGAATAAGGTATTTATTCATGGCTTTATCAAAATAACACTAATACAAAGTAGAGCTAAAGTAAACCTAGATAACGATAAATTAAGACTAAACACAGGGACCGTATGCAAGTTCTCTGACAAAACATGTATAGACATGGAAGCGGGCTATACCTTCTGGGATATTTTACCAGGAGGAGAATGCTTCAAAAACGAATTCGATGTGCTATTTAAAGGCATGGCAACGAAATATTCTAGTGACTACGATCACGAAATAATTTACGCATTAAATTCTAGCGAAATAACATTTGCTCTAAGCGCCAGAAACAAAATACAACGCTGCAACAGAGAACTTGTAAGAACGGAACACCCGAAACTATTTATTGTAGAAAAAGACAATTATATAAACGCATATCAACTAGGAAACGACTTAGTAGGCACAAGAAGCAACGTAAACCTAGACCTATTTACATACGTCAATTCAAAATTCGTATACGTTGAAAAACATTTAAGGAGTCAATTGAACAAATTATATTTGAATCTAATAACAGAAGGATGCGAAGTTGAAAGAAAGGTAATACAAAATGCCCTATCCATTGCCACCCTCTCCCCTGACGAATTTGCATACGACATCATGAAAAAATCGGGATACATCGCAAGAGTTGCAGGAGAAGTAGTACACTTAATAAAATGTGTACCAAAAACAGTAAAAATAGTCAAATTAGAAGAATGTTACAACGAACTACCAGTAACTTCGGGAAACGAAACATGGTTCCTGACACCAAAAACACACATCCTCAAAAAGAAAGGGGAACAGATAAACTGCAACGCACTCGTCCCAACGTACTACAAGCTCGAAGAAGAATGGGTAAGACTCACACCCAAACCTCAACCATGCGCAGCACCAAACACACTGAGACCTAACACAAAAATAGGATGGAACTTCAAATCAATAAATTCATTAGCAACAAGTGGAGTATATTCTCAAGATGAACTAGACGAACTACAACAATAAATAATGTTCCCTATGGAGAGAACATCAATACTCAAGGACATAGCAAGAGAGATAACGGGAGACGTGACAACAAGTGGAAGCATCTTCTCAGAAAATGCTATAAAAAACATTGCAGTCAGCACCTGGAATATGATCATAAACAAAATGATCACTTGCGGATCAATCTCTTCAGTTATAATTATGATATTGATCTTAATAAACACAATAAAATTAATAATAGATACAATAATTAGAGGATATACACTACACGCAATCTACGGCTGGTCGCTCCACCTACTCGGAGCCATCTTCAGCTCTATTACACACTTCCTCATCAAACTTGAGAAACCAAGCGAAGACAGAACAGACAACGACAAAGGAAAACACATGGAACTGCAAGAAATCAAGATTATCCCTACAATACCTATCTCGACACCTAGACACACAACGCCACCTCCTCTACCAAACAGACCACCTTTTACCCTCAATAATCAAACCACTCTTTCAACTAAAAATAAACATTTGTTTTCACTAGAGTTAAACTAATACAAACATGACACTCCTCAAATGTAGCCTAATTTTAAGCGGGTAGGGAAGCGAAATATTCGCTATAGGTCTAAGACAATGACAAAAAAAATTCAAATTCAATTTTTATATTTATAAAACACAAACAATCTTTTTGTATTTGTTGAGTACAAATTGTAAGGGGCAGGAAAAGCGGGAATAATAACTTGTCATACATGCTGGATACAGTTGCAATCATGCCGATGTGATATGCTAGGCCCGATAAAAACCTTATAATCATTGTCGAATATTTCCATATAAGCTCTACGAAACCCGTTACAATATACACGCAATTCATAAAGGGGCATATCACGAGGACCCCAAGTGTCCTCGTCCGGTCCGTGCTCCCCATGGTGGTGGGAGGTGCGTGTCGGTCGGTCGCATTGCCTTGGAGCCCGGATAGCAGTCCAATCCTGAAACTAACAACGGGAAAACAAGATAAAACCAACAATCAAGCAAGAATCGGAAAACGAAAGCACCTCCCTCTATCCTACGATGGTTCCTCGTTCCAGGCTTCGGCGCGGCGGGCGTGGGCGGGCGTGGGCGGGCCCTCCCTCCTGGCACGCCTGACGGCACGAGTGTACTTCCAGT
This sequence comes from Phymastichus coffea, assembly GCF_024137745.1. Classification (NCBI taxonomy): domain Eukaryota; kingdom Metazoa; phylum Arthropoda; class Insecta; order Hymenoptera; family Eulophidae; genus Phymastichus; species Phymastichus coffea. The sequence goes on from NW_026706918.1 coordinate 823,701, forward strand.
CTTCAAACTAAAGGAAAGAAAAACCAAAATTATATATACATTATAGACACCTACATACAGCATTTAACTAACACATATACATATTGTAAATAAGCAAAATACTTACGCAAACCATCGAACAGCGTTTTCTCGGGAAACCGTACATGTTGGATTCTATATTCTTGTCACAAGCGCAGAGAACACTTTGTAAACTATCGAAGCGACGCAGCCTTTATATATCAAATAATTTGTACACCTTGCAGAAAAATGATCCCACCGACGCAATCAAATTCCAAAACTTCCGAAACTCGGAAATGCACATAATAAAATAATCTTTTCCACCGAAAACCAACCATTGCAATCAATACATATTAATTGCAATATCTTATGCCCCGAGGTGTTACGTCTCAAGACGTATCTTTATTCATTTACACTCTTTAAAATGTGCAATTCCGAATTTTGTAAAATCAAAACTATGTACATGTCCACCAGAAAACTATACGGCAGCAAAACACAAAGACCATACTTAGCATTACACAACGCACATTGAACTCGAAAGGAAAATTACCCAACTACACAGAAACATCAGCGATTAATTAAGCACAAATCTATGTATATAAGACGAACCACCTGTAAAGAGTCAGTCATTATTGTTACTCCGTACACGTCAGTTCGACAATTGACGAATAAACTTTACGTATCGACGTTACAGTCACGTGCAAGCCTGTTCGACAATTTGGCTAACTATTCAATTACTACTTGTCAAACTATACTATTTGATCTTAATAAATACGCGATCCATTAAAAGTGAGAACGTGCAACTTCATTATTCAACCTAACCAAATACCGAGATCTACAATACTGAAAGTACTCCAGAGACTGTAAGTACAACAAAATAATAAACCACATTCATTTCTATCCATATATCATATATTACTCATTACTTGTGAGCCTCAACCAGCCACTTGTATCATATTGGTACGTTTCGCACATTCGCTATTCGTAGTTTATGCACGAGACGTAACAACAGCTTCCTATCACCCAAGGTATGAGCGGAGTATACACTATTTAATGTAACTACCGTTAATGCCTCCGTTTTATAAGGCACAAACTCGTGAGATTATGAGCGCGTGCAGTCTTCGCAGACTATCTATTAATACTATAAAATATCCTACCTAAGGTAGGAGTCTGCTGTTTGCTTGCTCCGCCTGGCTAATATTTCCTGAGCTGCACGCTTGGGTCGCGCTCTCTGCTTTTATCGTTATTCAGATACTTCCAAACCCCTTTTATCCATCAAACTGTAGCTCAAATAGGTTAACACCTGATCATTCAAAACGATCTGAAATCACTTTGACTTACTAATAACTACCGCTTTCGGCCCTTTTTATAACAAACTTAACAATTTATAAGCAAAAAAGGTCGAAGTGATTTCGTTTTTTTCCCCTGCAGAGGGCGTACCGCTCACGATCTCACGCTACCACCCGCTCAAACCTTCCTAAGCGCTCGCGCAATTGTCTCTCTCTGTCGTGCGTCGATTACCTTCGACGCACAATCCTATTCGCACGAAATGGGTCTTAATACCAGTTGGGCGCCGTGTAACGGGGGAGGTTATCTAACAAAATGGAAAATTTATTTAAGCACAAACTCCCACGATGCAGAGCTAACCACCGCTCCGTTAAATACGTATAGTTATACGTGTATCAGCCTTTACGTCAGATGATTTCGTTTTGGTGTCTTCTTTCCAACTGAGTTGAACTCACCTTAAGTCACTTGACTTTTGACACTCGATATATCTTAGGTGTGAGTGGCTTTATGCCTAATCTGCTTAATCGCCTAGATGAAATCGGATTAAAAGCTAACCCTTTATAAATCGCTTAAGCTAATAGGAAATGAATTGACGTAATCGGCGAATAAATATAACTAAGTTTAATCAATAAAAACTACAGTATTATGGGCCGAAAAACTAACGCACGCGAAGTGCATGATTAATAAGCTTAATAAGCTGTGCAACGGTAGTTGCATAGCTTATTAAGGACTAACCACTTTCCTACTATTTCTAATTAATTGTTCATACTTGTTTCTGTTTTTTCAAATTTTTACTAATTGAGATGACTGCCTTATCATGAGCAAAAGAGAGAATTGTATTATATGGGAAGGCTTGTAAGATATCATTTATATAAATTATGAAGAGCAGTGGTCATAGAATCGTACCTTGAGGAATTCCCATCTGAACTTCCTTAGTATTGCTGAGCATATTGTTGATTTTGACTATTTGTTTTCGTTTGATTAGATAGATTTTAATTTGATTGGGTACGGTATCTTATACCATAATTATATAATTTATCAAATAAAATTTTATAATAAACCGTGTCGAAAGCTTTGGCTAGATTGAGAAAGGTAATAACTATGGGATCACTACAGTCCAGTTGTTTATAAATCAAATTTGATATATCATGGAGAGCATGTTTGATTCCTTTGTTTTTTTGGAAACCAAATTTTTTGATATTAAGTTGTAATGGTATATAACTTTCGTAAGTCTTGTATAAATGATTTTTTCAAAAATGTCAGCAACGTTGGAGATCAGAGATATCGGTCTATAATTTGTTGATAAGTATTTTTCTTTTGCTTGTTGGATCGATAATAATTATTGCTTTCTTTAATACATCTGGCCAAATTTCTGTTACAATGCTGGTATTTATTATATTAAAAATTGGTGAAGTAATCAAGTTTATTAAAGTTTTTAGGACAGTGGTATTGAAGTTATCTATTTCTCCATTTTTTTTCTTCATTTTACTAATTATTTCATGAATTTCATAAGTGTTTTTTAAATACAGAAATAAACTTATAGAGTTCATAGTAGACATGGTAATATTGTTATTTTATAGAACAGAAATTCTATTGCTTAGATCCTTACCTATATTACAGAAAAATTTGTTCACTTTATCTGCAATTTCTTTCGAATCTGTTATTTTTGTGTTGTTACTAATTATATGATCAATAGTTTTGGTTGTTTTTATATTTTTACCTAATTTATTATTTATTATTGACTATAGACTTCTTGGGTCATTTACAGATGATTCAATAAGTTTTTTATCAAAATTTTCTTTTGCTTTGTTAATAACTTTGTCCAGAAGTTTGATATACTGTTTATAATTTTCTTTTTTATTTATGTTATTGGGGGCATTATGCCTTTGTAGAATTTTTCTTTAGTTTTATACAAAAGAAGTATTGCTTTAATTATACATCATTTTCTTAGTTTCATTTGCTTGTTGTTTTTTGAAGTGGTGCTGTTTAATTGGGCTTTTTTAATACGGTGTTGTATGTTGTCTATTAATTTATTAGTTGCTATGTTCGGATCAGTTATAGATGAACTATCATTCTAATGTATAGTCTTGGCGGTAGTTTTCAGTTTTTGAAAATTAATATTATTCTTGTGTTTTGGTGGGTCAATATTTTTACAAAAGTAATCCAAAGATATTAAAAGTGGATAATGATCATTAAGAGAAATTGTAAGTGGATAAGTCCTGTAAATCAAGTTTTCCAATTTTATGTATATGTTGTCAATGCAAGTACAATTGTTATTATGATCTAAAGATGGTCGAGTAATGCTACTAAATCCTGGACTATATCCATTTTCTAATAGAACTTGTAGAAATTCTTGGTCAATTATGTCATCACTTAGGATATTGAAGTTAAAATCGCCAGCAATAATTTTTTATTGTTTTTTGTATTGGTTTATAGAAATAACTTCAAGTTCATTAAAAATTCAGTCTTATACATGTCATATGACCTGTATATGGCTGAGAGTAGTAGCTTGTTATTATTTTCCATGGCAATCTTAGAGGTTAGTATTTTAAGGTAGTTATTTTGTAGTACTTCTGTGTTTTCTTTTATATCATTTCTGATATATATTACCACTCCATCGGATTTATTTATTCTACTGTCATTGTAGTATATAATGTAACCTGCAATCTTGAATATCGAAAGTTAATAATCTTTATTCCAAGTTTCTGTGCATATACCAAATTTATTATTTAGACTGCTAATAAAAGTTAGCAGTTTGTTTTAATTAGCATTAATACTTCTAATATTTATGCATATTACAGTTTCATTTCCTTGTTCCAAATAATTATTTAAAGTGCATGTATCATCAATAATTGTTTCATTATTGATATTTACATTTTCAATTCCATTTTTGTTCCTGTTCATTGGTGTATTATTTGATGGACTTCGCGAGGATAAAGACGACAATAATGAACTACTTGTTAGTTTTAATTATCGATCTGCTATCCATTGTACGCTTGTTACCTGTTGATGATTGATAGTGCGCTTTGTTTTACCAAATTAGCGCGGGTAATTAGATTGTATCAGGTAGTCAATTAATTCGATGTATTTTTTATTTGGTTTTTGAGTACTTCGCACAATAAACTATCGTTTGCTGTGTGATTAACGTTATATTTCGTATTGTATTTTTCGTATAGTATGAGTAATTTGGGCATTTAGTGGTATTACTATTGTCAACTATTGTATTACTAATTACTAACTATTATTAACTATTGTATTACTATGTATTATTATTATTAACTATTGTATTACTATGGTATTACTATTGTATTATTTGTCAATTGTATGATTGTCAGCGAATTTGATGATTTGATGCATGTGGCTTCATTTTTACATTTATTGTCACTGTGGCGGAACCCAGAGCACTTGTGACATGGATACGTGTTAATGACGTCAAACACTCTACAACGTTCTACATACGAGGGTGGTCCGATAAGTACTTAGCTTCTCCGTCCGATGGCGCCACTCTCGCAAGAGAAATATACTACCATGTAGTATAACCTTCTCGATGGTTACTGTCAAAATTTTCACCGAATCAGACTCATAGTTCTGTTGTGACAGCGTGCGGAAGCGGGCGTGTTAGAAAAATGGAAAAAGAACAGTATCGGTCGGTAATTCGATTCTTGTTTTGGAAGAGAAATCGCGCAGCGAATTCAAAAAGGATGCTGTATACGGTGATTCTTCTTCTTCGATAGCGACCGTCAGAAATTGGTTCAACAAGTTTCAACGTGGTCGCACGTCGGTTTTTGATGAACCACGACTAGGTGCTCCGAAAACGGCTACCACAGAGGATAACTTGACAAAAATTCACGTTCTCGTATCGGCAAATCGACAATTGAAGGTGCACGAGATAGTTGAGATCGTAGGCATTTCAAAAGATCGCGTGGCCCATGTCCTGCATGAAATTTTAGTAGAAATGTGTCGGCGCGATGGGTGCCGCGTTTGCTCATTTCGGACAACAAGCGCAACCGTGAGGCAACTTCAGAGCAGTGTCTGACGCTAAGCGCAATCCGAAGATGTTTCTGCGTCGTTTCGTGGCCGTCGATAAAACATGGATCCACCGGTATACACCAGAGACCAAGGAACAGTCGAAACAGTGGGCTTTACTCGGCGAAAGTGCTCCGATGAAGGCGAAGACTGCCCCATCTGCCGAAAAGGTGAGACCACCGTTTTCTGGGATTCACAAGGTAAAACGGTCACAGGGCCGTACTATGCTGAATTATTGGACCGATTCGATGTCGAATTGCAAAAAAACGGCCTCATTTGGCGAAGAAAAAAGTGCTCTTCCACCATGACAATGCACCGTATTATCCAAATTTGGCCCCGTGCGACTTCTTTTTGTTTCCAAACTTGAAAAAGTCGCTCGCCGGGCAGAAATTTGAGTCTAATGAGGAAGTAATCGCCGGCACGGAGGCCTACTTTGCTGAGCTCGAGGAAACGTATTTTTTAGATGGGTTAAAGAAGTTGGAGCATCGCTGGGCCAGGTATATCGAACTAAAAGGAGACTATATTGAAAAATAAAACGCCACTTTTCTGAAATTTACGTTTTTCTTTTGTAGGCTAAGTATTTATCGGATCACCCTCGTATTGGCATCCAATGAATATTCTATTTTTGTTATTTCTAATATATTTGTATAAATTAGATGTTACCTCAATTAATACACTACTTGTGTTTAGTCTATCACTTGAGAAAACATGTAAGACTTACATTTATCCTCAAAGTTGCTAAAATTTCTTTGAATAATGTTTGTTTCAATATATTTGTCATTTGTTGTGAAAGCTTTATAGATTCCCGTAATCTTAACTATTTGGTTTCTAATTTGTTCTTTTTTAATTTTAATATTATTTGATAGTTTTTTAATTAATATTTTTTCTATTGTATTTACGTTGTCTCCATTCGTGCAGCTTAGTATAACTGTATCTTTATTTTTATTTATATGTAATTTTTTAGTTTGCAGAGTTTTATTCTTGGTCAAATAATGGGCTACAACGTTTTCAAGATTAGTATTGTCATTATTATTTGTTTTTTTTGACTATTAATTTTGGTACTCTTTTTGCAGTAGGGTTGGGCATTATGGCAACCTCAGCATATGAACTTTGGAAGGTGTTGTAATTTTTTTTCTCTTTCAACAATAATTTATTTAGTAATTGGTTTTTTCTTTTGTTTCATTATATAGTTCTTTTAATAAATTGTTTTCTATTTCAAGAGCTTGCAGTTTTTCGAAATTTTCATATGTTGTCGTTTCTCTGTTTGTTTTTCGTGTATGATTTCTTTGATATTTTCTGTTTTATTTGCTCTCTACTTACAAATTTGAGTTGAGCTATCAGTTATCTTGCTCCCTCGTTTAAGTTATTATATGGTAGATTTGAGGTGAGCGCTAAGTTAGGATGGTCTTGGCAGATCACGAATGAATTGTTTGTGGATTTAATGGCCTTTCTTGCGTTTTATTTGAACACTAATTCACTAGTATGATAGAAATTTTCACACAATAAGCAAAGCACTGCACCAACTTTTGTCGAGGGATGACATTTATAATATTTAGGTAGAGGAGAGTCAGGCAGTTCCGAACGGCACGATATCATGTTGACAAACGTAATATATATATATACATGTATATATACATATATAAGCTTGATTTATACTTGTAAAATTATAGTTGAATAGGGTTAATTTTTTTTATGAATAACACGTGGATTGTTTCTTTAAAATAACAAAGAATTTTATTATTTTATACAAAAATGTAATACAATTAAAGCTAATTAGTAATCTTACCTGAAAGCACAAAGAAACAACATTCAGTGTTGTTATTCACACTGTTGTTTCTTAATTGAATTATCTTTTTGATCAATCTAATTTTTTATGACACGTGCACTATGGATTACATTGTATTTCTGACGTCATCTGTGAGTGAATTGTTTTAGTCGTCTAATCAGTGGCCTGACTTACCTACCTGATTTTCATGATAGAATGCTAAAATTCAATTATACTAAGGATACATTCCTTACACATTTATAAAGTAGATATGCATATATAGGTAATCTGGTGGGAGCAAACCTAGGACGGACTTCTACGTATAGAAGACCGGGTTTTGGGTATTCAATGTCCGACGGACTGCCTCTCTTTACGTGTAGACCAATGGCATGTGATCAAGGACTTTAAGGCCAGTGATCACTAATACATCGACTTCGAAGTAATGAGTCGCACTGAGATGCCACGAAATGGACTTGCAGGATCTCGACGCCCTAAGCGCTGGAATCGCGCAAAATAGAACAAAGACCATTTTCGGGAAATGCTGTTAACTACGGTAGCGCCCTCCGACGCAGCCTCAGAAGACATCACGGGAGAGACGCGGACCGAATGGATAGTAAAAAAGACGATGTCACTGATCACACGACTTTGCAAGGCTTCAAAGCCACGCAGACGCAATAGACTGAATAGATAATGGTTATCTAACGAAATCGATCTCCTTCGCAGACTGTACCGTAGACAATTATCTCTAGCGCGAACAAGGGGCAACCCGACCCTAACATCGAGGAGTTGTCGAATTCCTGCAAGACGGCACGGAAAAACCTGACTTACTCTATCAAGAACAGCAAGAAACGATGTTGGAAAAGACTATGCGTGGATGTGGACAGAGACTTTTAAGGATTAGGTTACAAAATAGCAGTCCAGAAACGTCTTGGACCACCCGAGTGCAAAGATATGATGACAATGGACGCGATAGTGAGCGATCTTTTCCCGATCAACCCCTAAAGGAACTGTTGTCGGTCGTGCTCGATCCGAAACTGGGCATGCTGCCCCATCGGTGCTTCAACTGCCGAACGGGCGTGCACCCTCGCTCCGCCTGCCCGCGCCCGCCTAGCGGAAAACAGCTATGCCCCATTGTGGTCGCCTGGGCGTCACTGTTTGGAGCTGCCCACGTTGTCGGGAGGCACATATCGCAGAGAAGGCGAAGTAGTTTGAGGAGGGAGCGATTCGGGCCGCTTGAGCCGATTCCGGTCAGGACGCGTCCATTGAGAACGCGCCAGTTACCAGCGTTAAGCAACCGCTTGGGGAGGCAGAGGCTGATGAAGTACCTCGACGGAAGCGTTGTCGGGCCAGGAAGAAGAAGCGTGCCCGATACCAGCTGTATTTGCAGAAGCAGCAACAGGAGATTGCTGATTCCGGCGACTCCACCACGCGAATCCGTGAGGAGAACCGTGGGCAGAGCCGCCTGGCCAGCCAATTCGAGCATCACGAGGAGTATGACCGTCGTCTCACGCCCCCTCACCAGGGCGATGCGGGTATCATTGCTCCTATAGCTATGGAGATTGATACTGTGGAGCCCGTCATGCGACAAATCCCGCAACCGGTTTGCCGACCGAGGCCGAACTCCGAAGACTCTGGCTTCGCTTTTTCGAGCGGCGGGCAGATGCGCCCTGAAGAAGCGTGCGAAAGGGAAAATGTAGGGAGCGACGGAGATTGAGTGAGCATGATCGTTGTAGATCTTTGTCAGGTTTGGTTGTCGTCGTGGGCTTGGTACGGTGAAGCTGGTCAAGACTTAGGTCAGGCTTCGTTCAACTGCTACCGTTAGCCTTGGGGGGGAAGTGACGAGAGCCACGGCTCGCGCCGTTGGCTCCGTCAACGTTTCTCCCTTGCCGGTGGCAAAGAGAGCGAGAGAGAGAACGAGGAATATGATTGGGAAGGCGGCAGGGTTGGCATGCATGAGTTGCCGCCGATTGCCCGCTACTCAAGGGTTTTTGGTGGTAGGCGCTCGGTGCCCGGCAATAGATTGCGACAGCGATTGAGTGCGACACGCTTTGTCTGCGCCGTCTTAACAATTGATTTTAGCCTTTTGAAAGCGAGTGAGAATTATTCTGTAATGCGTGTGCAACGTAGTGCGACTGTTCGTCACGAGATTTGTGTTACGAGAAGGGGTGAACGAGCCACCAGCATCTATACAATCCGGGGACATCGAGCAACTTTCCCTTAAGGCTGGTCAAGTTTTCTCTATCTTTCATAAGATCGCGTCGACGGCAACCCGCGAGGATAGGTAGGCTCAGCGGTTATTTCGCTCGAGGGCCTATGGAGAAACGCGGAGAATAGCTCGTAACCGTCGCGCCAGCCGGATTCCATGCGATTTTCCGCAGAAACTCGCGATTGCGGTAGTGCGAGAGCGCGATTGTTGTTACGTAGAATTGCTGATTATAACTGTTGAAGTGTGTAGATAAATACGAGGGGGAGGGGGGGGGGGAAGTCAAGAAGTCTTTACAAAATCCAAGAGATGGCACTCGTCAGGCTTAAATTATGATGTTTTTGACAAGCAATACTACTACTAACTAGATATCGTACAAAGTTTCAGCTCGATTCATTAAGTCGTTTTTTTGTGAGCGTTGGTTGAACAAACAGTTATTGGATTATTTGAAAAATGGAAAAAACAGAGTTTTGAGCGGTGATAAAAGATTTTCATTTGAAAGCCTTACACCAAAAGAAATCACAGTTGAGTTGAACGCCGTTCATGGTAAGTCTGCCCCTGTGTTTAAGACTGTTTATAACCGGGTAAATGAATTTAAACGCGGCCGTACAACAACCAAAGATGAACCTCGTTCAGAACGCCCCGTAGAAGTGAGTACGCCCGAAATGGTCAACAAAATCGACGATATGGTGTTGAGTGATAGAAGATTAAAATTGCGAGAATTAGTTTGGGCCACAGGGGTATCAAAGGGTACAATCATTTCAATTTTGCATGAAAAATTGGGGATGAAAAAAATATCAGCAAGATGGGTGCCGCGTTTGCTCACTGTTAATAACCCAATAACCCGCGTGGTCACCTCTGAGGCTCTTTTGGCACGCATACGTCGTAGTCCGGAAGACTTTTGACGGCGACTCGTAACTGTAGACGAAACATGGGTACACCACTACACGGAATCATCTACATAAACTACTTGGAAAAGAGCCAGACGATCACTGGACAATATTATGCGTCATTATTAGGTCAGCTGAAAGAAAAATAAATCAATCCTCGCGCTGCAAAATTTGTATGCATCATACTAGAGAAACCTTTCCAACAATATTGGCGAACAAAATGATCGCCGTCTAACGGACAACATTAAAACGTGCGCTTTACTAACTCTTTTATTCCATTTATTCAATGAATTATTTTTTGGTTTAAGTTTATGCGTTTTAATAACTATATCTAAAATAGCTTGAGTGTTTCAGGTATATAATCTGATAAGTTATTTAGAAATTCAAACGGCGAATTGTATTTTATTAAATCAAATTCCATCATTCGGATATCTTGAAGTATATATGGACCGCCATTTCCACGATTCTTTTCTATTAGTTTTTCTCATTATTTTGTTTTTTAGTAAAAAAATTTAATAAGAAAATTTTGTTTTTTTTGTCTTCAATACCTGGGCCTAACGTTCTTTTGAAGCACACAAACTGATCATTATTTATTTTATTTATCACGATTTCATCACCAATGCTTGAATACCTAATGTTCTATTCGGTTTAGTCGAGATAAATTAGTTTATTCATGTAATGCGTGCATCTTTGTTATTCCTTGCTCTACATGCATAAAATTTAGTCTGACAGCTAGCATGGTAAAATACTTCGTTATCTAAATAATAATTATCTTAAAGACCTTTTAATTGACTCATCCTTGCAAGAATTATTTTGTTTGCTTCAGTTTTCGGATAAGCTTAAAGTTGATCTAAAATATTATCAACTGTCGACTGCTTCGACAGGCGCCTAACTGAAATTTTACTTTAAACGCTATGAGAACAGAAAAAGTACCTCTTAAACAAATCAATATCTCGCCCCTCTTCTTTCGTTCTCAATTGTATTGCCATAATTCTTTTGAGGCTTGCACAGCTAATTTAATATATTAGCTTCTCTCGCGTACATTACTCGACAAACTTGATGAATGGTTATTTCCATGGGATCCTTAAAAAACTTATCTTTTTATCATTTCTTATCTTACTTGCCTGAATTAAAGTCTCCATCCCACGTTTTTTGACAAGGCACGTTTTGCAAGATCTAGTGATTGGCTTGTTGCACAATACACAGTTATCATTCAATTGTTTTGCTTGTGTCTCGTTTCATTCGGAAGTAGACGCTTTTTGTACTCGGTCAATATCACCTTCGCCGATAGTTCGATCGTCATAATTAAGTAAAAAAACAATATCAATAGTAAAAATACTGTCCAGTGTGTATCGGTTATTTTTAAATTAAAATATATGTAAAATATTATTCAATATGTATCTGTCGTCGTAAAACTTTTCTGCAACAGTTTTCATTCAATCCTTCTTCGTCAAATTCTATTTTCACAATTGTTTGTAATTACTATCACAATAATGATTTCACTGACAGATTTTTTATGCAACGATATCAATAATTACTCTTGATGAAATATTTATCAACATAGCTCGTTTCAAAATTGAATATGGTATACGCCACGTAGTTATAACAGCTCCAAAA